>NC_056725.1:1181532610-1181557610 GCF_019279795.1 Protopterus annectens | reverse complement strand
GGAAATACCTTTCATTTTAAAGGAGATATAAATAAGAGTTATTATCCATGTGGTTTATTAAGTATATAAGAATGCTGTACTTGCTTTTGTTGGTTTGACAGACATGTTACAAAATATCAGGATAAGATAACTTGCTGTGGTTGGGGCCCCCCAGGGAACAGGGGGGCCCCAGCAACCGCAGGATTTGCTGGTGCCTAAAGCTGGCTATGCGTCCTATAACATAAGTCATTTATAATAACTTGAATTCTGTAAGTCTGAGCTTAAAAATGCACACTTCTTGAGATAATGACATATTGTGAGTACTAAATGTTAGTCATAGTTTCATGTATTTGAATATTGTTTCTTAGCTTGACTGTTCATGTTCTAATAAATATCATAAAATATGTGCAACATTGTGTATTACACTCTCCTGACCCTGACCTGAGGTATCGTGCTAAATCATCCCTTGTATATGTGTCCTCACTGCTCCATCCTCTTGGCTGGGTGCAGGTTGTCAGCAATCTATGTTCCTTTGCTGTTGCACAGGGCATTATTGAGGCATGGCTGTGCTTACGTATCTGAAGAGCACAGGGCATTATTAAGGCATGGCTGTGCTTACGTATCTGAAGAGCACAGGGCATTATTAAGGCATGGCTGTGCTTACTTCTCTAGTTAAAGAATAAGACTTCATAAAGTAAGTCCTGATCATTTGAAACATAAACTGTGATTCAAAAAAAGGGGGCAAGATCTGAAATTCACTCTTCTACCTTTTAAATGGTGTACCCCTGTCCTGTCAATGTGGTGGTTCCTGACTACTTTATGTCTACCAGCTCTGAGAACTTGTACCTCAAATTAGGGGGATACCCTATGATATTTCAACCTCAGGCTTACTATATATTCCTCATATTCTCAGTTGCAGTTCCTCAGTTCTGAGGATCCCTATCATTGTCCACAGAATTCCAACAAGTACCCATGTGGGTGTTTGCATCCAGTCATACATATCACGGTATTCTATATGTACTGTTGAACACAGACAGATATGTGTCAGAGTGCCTTGTGGATTATCACTTTCAAGGTAATTTATCTGCATTTACAATGACAGAGCATTTGGCTAGTGTTTAGTTTCCATCTGCCACTACAGCAGTGACTTCTGTAACTGTAAGGAACTTTGTGTGTACAAGAATTGTTAACCTTACCTTATAATATGATGCTGGTTCTGCTGGGTTAGTATGGCACAGTGCTATGTATTATGAGCAATCACTGTTCATATAAGCTGCATGTGCAGATGTCTACATGCAAGACCTTTGTGCATGGTATGCGTATTATTACTCACTCTTGCCTGATTTTAAATACCTGCTAATGGTCTAATGCCTAAACTGTAGATAGCAATGAAATAATAAAACTGGACTGCCAACCTGTGTGTGGGGGCAAATGAATACATAGCTTATAAAAAATATTCTATGTGAGCAAGATTAAAAAATACATCAAGAAACCCAGGAATCAGAATATCTGAACATTTGTCATATATTAGTTTGAAGAAGAGAGTAAACTATGTTCTACATAATAATTTAGAAAAAAAACTGTTGCCGAGACAAATTTAATGTTATGAGATATTGAGTGAATACTCTCCTTTGTGAGAAGTGGTAGTATAAATGTATGACTCGGTTCTCATGAAAACCTCTAGACTCATAAACTAGGATGTTTGAAACCCTGTCGATTGAAGGAGTTATCTACGGACCACCATTTTTGTCAAATTTCTTTTTATTAATATTTTCAATGTGTAACATGAGTAAAAATAAAAAAATGGCCCACCAATTTGGCACAAAACTTATACTAGTTAACTGAGAATAGTAAAAATAAACAATCCAACTAGGATTTAAAGCAAAGCATAACAAATTCATCAAGTGCAATAACTGAATAAATTGAATATAACATAAAAATCCTAATCCAAGTTAGGGTAGGTCCATGATAATTTGTTGTAAACATTTTCAAAATGCTTTCTAATCAGTGATATTTTCCGTGAACTATGAGACAACTTGTGTACATTGAAATACTTATTTATATAGGAAGAACATCTTGTCAAGGAAAGGCACAGTCATCTAGTGATCAAGTTTATTTAAGGACCTGAACCAAGGCACTATATTTGTCATCCTATGGTCAGTAGTAGTTGTGGGAAACAAAGAGTATTTTTCAGATAGTAAAACTATTCACTAAACAATCACACTGCTTTACCATAATATGTAAAATAGACCCGGGTGAAAGTAACATACATTAACGTGCTTACATATGCCCAGAGCATGTGTCCTCTATATTGATTCAACAGTCTGTTGTCTGTTGTTTTGCCAACAGATTAGAGTTTCCACAGCAATTCACACACTGAAAGTGATCAGCTTCTCTTTAGCTGCCTGGACCTGTGCAAAGATATTATTATATCTTGTTCTGAGCAGGATGTATTTGGTCTTATCACCTTAATATGATGGAAATTCAGTTTCCTGCTCTACCAAGTTCAAGTATGTTACATTTACAAATGGTTTCTGATTAACAAAGCACCTCTGTGAGTGGTGTATTTATCATGAGCGTTTCCCAACACACTGCTGCAATATTCCATAACGCATATACACATGAACACTTCATTACATTTGTCACTTATGAGCTGTAGCCATTGTTGTAGAAATAGTACATTGCATAACTGTTTCTGACAAACTATTGAAAATAGCCCAGCTTAAGTGCCTGTGTTTATTATGACAGGTGTAGCCTCCTAAATTACATGCTTCTTCATGCAACCACACCTGCAGTACCATAAATAACACTTATAAGTGGTCAGTCATTAATGCTTTATCTAAATATGTGGAATGTGCCTATAAGGTTACTCAAACATGTATAGATGTTCCCTATGTAATTTCACAAAAACAGGACATGACATGACCCCAAAAATGCTGTGTTACTCTAACATAATGAGTATATTACTAGCAGTTCAAGTATAAAACACACAGTCTGGGACATCCGTATTTCATGTTAAATGTTCTAGTACTCCTGGAAGCTGTATTAAAATTGTGTGAGCAGCATCCTAGAAAAATGTGTGATCTCACTCTAGAATATCATTACCTAGTCTTGTAATCTTCACAGTACTACTGGAGTTTCTAGTATTCTGCCTAGTGTTTTCTGAGCCGCATGTAACTGAGGTAGTTTATGGGCATGGCATGTGATACTTAGGATCTTGGGCATCCTAGTGTACTTCTTCACAAGAATTCTGGAAATTTACAGATGTCAGTACTACACAATTATCCATACAGAGCACAAAATATGTAAATGAATGCAACAAATAATCTGAATGAATCTATGCATTCCAACGTCAAAATCTGGGCAGGATGAAGTAGAACAGCTTTGCCGTGCTCAGATTGCTATTGCTGGTAAGCAGTAGGTCTAGTGTGTGTGTGTGTGTGTGTGTGTGTGTGTGTGTGTGTGTGTGTGTGTGTGTGTGTGTGTGTGTGTGTGTGTGTGTGTCTTTGTGTGTGTTTGTGTGTGTGTGTGTGTGTGTGTGTGTGTGTGTGTGTGTGTGTGTGTGTGTGTGTGTGTGTGTGTTAGGATGGGTTGGTGTGATTGTAGGTTTGTTTGTGTGCTTTTGTGTATGTGTGTGTGTGTGTTAGGATGGGTTGGTGTGACTGTATATTTGTTTGTGTTTGTATGCTTTTGTGTATGTGTGTATGTGTGTGTGTGTGTGTGTGTGTGTGTGTGTGTGTGTGTTAGGATGGGTTGGTGTGACTGTATATTTGTTTGTGTTTGTATGCTTTTGTGTATGTGTGTGTGTGTGTGTGTGTGTGTGTGTGTGTGTGTGTGTGTGTGTGTGTTAGGATGGGTTGGTGTGACTGTATATTTGTTTGTGTTTGTGTGATTTTGTGTGTGTGTGTGTGTGTGTGTGTGTGTGTGTGTGTGTGTGTGTGTGTGTGTGTTAGGATGGGTTGGTGTGACTGTATATTTGTTTGTGTTTGTATGCTTTTGTGTATGTGTGTGTCCTTGATGCCTGCTGCCTGAAGTGATCTGTGGATAATAAGAATGCAAAGTGCGCTGGCATCAGTATGTGTTATTTCTGTATGTATGTCTCTGTGTATCTGGGGTGATGGTGTGTGTTTGTGTTATGTTGTTGTTATCTGTACCAATTACTTGCATAGGAATGTGGGCACTCAGCCGAATAGCTGTTGAAACTGCTCAGCTAACCAGTTCATATGCATGCAGATTATATTGTAATATGAACCAGGGTCAAGCATTTTTGTGCATGACTGCAAATCTTATTAGATCACTAAGTGTATCTCATCCTGTCTGAATGCTTCTGAGTGGTATGACTCTGAGTTCCATCTGTTAAGTTGTCAGTTTATTACATTTCACTGCTCAAGTCTCAACACATGCTAACTCTTACCTGCTCTACTGACAACATCTATTCTCAATTCACAAAGCTCACAACAAAACAGGAAATGCTCTTTACTCAAATTCCATCTCAAAATCCTAGAACTCAATTCCCCCTCCAATCAGAATCAATTCAAATATCTTCAAAGATACACATACATGGTAACTTTCTCTTCTCTGTTATTTTTCTGTCTTCTACTTTTCTTATCACAAAATACATATAATTATATCTGAACTAAAGTACTACTGCAGATTAGGTTGCTGCAAAATATATTTATTTCATAATTATCTGCTTTATTCATCATCACTTTGAGGTAATGTTGCTCACGTTGCCTGGGCGTTCTGTGTATGTTATATAAGTACTACTGTAAGACATTCTTGTGAGCTTTGAAAGTAATGCTGTTAAATGTTACCTGAGTATTTTGTATGTTGGATATCTACTGCTGCTATTATTTCCTTATGGGGGGGTTCTACCCAGTCCTCCACTGAAAAGGGGCTTGTTTGCCCAGCTGGATTTTCCTGCAAAACAAATGCAAATAAATAAACAGTGATGGATTGTGATACTGCTACTGATATATCAAAAAGAGCTGGGCCTTTATATTTAAAGGAATCAAATTTTCTTTGTCTGCAAAAAAAACTTGGCTACTTTTGGGCCATCATTCATGATCAACTTTGGAACTGCTTAGAATATTTCTTCTTAAGCCTTGTATGTATTGTGTGACAGATTTGGGGAGCAACACTCTTGTACACTTTTTCTTTATTAAGCAGTTAAAGCCGCTTGGACAAGTACCTTTCTCACGGACAGCCAAGGAGCACAGTCTGGTTAAATGACTAGCTACTAAGAGTCAAGCAGTAGGTAAATGGAGACTGAAGGCATCAAACCCAAGTCTACAGGATGCAGTTCATTGACTACTCTTTGGCTTAATACTTAAGTTTTCGCTAATTAGAAAGAACTCCTTGAATGAGCTCCATGTTTAACTTGCATCTCTGGATCACAAAACAAAGTTGAATGACTTGGTCATTTCACACATCATAATCTGTTACATTTTTTAATACATTTTGAAACAGGATTGTAAATGGGAGTCTGGGTTCAACAAGAAAGTGAAACTGGAATAGAAATACTTGAACATGGGACTTGGACTTGGTAATGGTGAATGTACAAGAATACTGCTTGATCACAGACTAAATCTGTTACAATTTCAATGACGTCTGGAGTGCAGATTGAATATTTAAAGTATAAATGGTAAACAATGATACAGTTCTTTCTCATATTTTGTGCTGTGGATCTTCTAGTATTCTTGGCCACTTGTTGTATAAACCACATTTACTGACAAGGCCTCTATTACTTTTTTCACAACTTCTTTCTTCTTGATTAAATTTTCTTGTTTTTGAAACAATGTTGGTGACAAAACACTCTTATTTTTATTAGCCATTGTGCCTCATGGAAACTTCAATTCAGAAATTTAGCTGGGGCATTTGGTGACCTGGGCAATTCCCCATTTTGTGCCTCTGATAAGGCCAGGCATACATACTATCTCTTTCTTATTTTCAGTACAAACTGTGGCAAAGAGCTGTACTAGCTTCTTTGTATATTAACTAACATTATTAACACAAACACACACATACACAACACAAACACACACACACACACACACACACACACACACACACACACACACACACACACACACACACACACACGCACGCACGCATAAACACACATGATGTAGTCACTTTCAGGCCTTTAAATCATTTAAACACCTACAACATTAATGTGGATGCTTAACATTGGTACTCACATGATGGCATCACTGACTTGCAGGTCTTTAGTGGTACATCTTCCACAGTGCTGATTGCATCTTTTAGAAGCTTACACCTGGAGCAGCTGTCCCTTTACTCAACCCTAGCAATGGCTTTGCTTTAGTTTTGTATAAAATGTCACCAGTTATGGGTAAAAATGTTACCAGTTATGGGTAGAAATTTCACAGCACTCAACCCTTTTATGTTGCAAATCTTTAGCATACCTCCAACAGAAAATAACACCTTTTTGTGCCATGGGAAGCTATTTTATTGCTACAACAAATCCTCACAGGAGGACATATTTTTTTAAAAAAAAGTGCAACATTTTCTTAGCTTGAACAACTTATCAGTTATGCTACTCATATAATTTATCACAATTCAATAGGTAGAAGTAGTTTGAGACTGTATTTATTTGGATTTAGTGTTATGTAAAGTTCCAACATTTCTAAACAACTTCTGTGGTAGGGCTTGCCACCTAGTAATGTGAATACTGACTCTAGCTGATTGCTACTGTTGATGTCTCACCCCAACCCCATGTGTGAAAATGGGAAAAAAAGAGTTATGGATGCATTTTTCTTTTTATATACTGTATGTGGTTTCTTCTAACCAGTACCAGTTAAGATTCAGTTTAGTAACACTATGCAGACATAATTATCAATGGACATAATTGAGAAATGTCTAACCTTTCTTCCTAGATCATAAATTCCATGTTACAAGAATAGATTTCAGCACATTTCCTTTACCAGTATTCATGAATATGTAATTTATACTGCAATAAAATGTCCTTAACACTCGCCTTTCAGCAGCTTTATAAATTAATTATACATAACTTTGTTAAGCAATATTTCAGCAATTTCATGAATAAACAACTTGCTAGAAATTTGCAACACTGTTTGTCATAGTACATTTCCAATACAATTCTTGTTATTTCTTACAGCACAAACAAGTCCAACACTAGCTATATATACTATAATTTTATAGTCACCAGTAATAAAAGTCAGCTCTAGATAACAGCTTTCTCACTCTTTAGATGAGGTTTATTTACAGGGATAGAGGAAAACTATTTTCTTCCAACTAAACATGGCAAGTAACAGAAACAAAATTCAACCCATTCAAAGCTTTCTTTCAGAGTTCGGGTCACAGTTACAATGTTCCTTCATACAGGGGGTTTCAAAGCAAGCCGTACTTTCTGTCAGTAGTATTTCCAACAGACTTTACTACACATCTAGCATGATCCTATCCGTTTCCTAATATAGGACAACATCTTCTCATCCATTTCAGAGTTCAAGAGCAACTTCCATGCTTCAGATTTCAGGGACACCATTCAGACTGTCTTTGCCCAGAAGACTGCGCTTCAGAACTCTCTATCAGTACATGGGTCATTAATTTGCTTTTCTCCAGTGGTGCTGGCCATTGAATCCTCCAAGATGTACTTGCTTCTCGCTGGTCAGTATGAGGGGCATCTCCTGAGTTTGCCTGCCTGGTCTACATGTTTCAGGAACTCTGCCTTTAATTCCCTTTCATGAGAGAGGCTTTACTGAATGCAAAATAAACACTATACATAATACCATTATTAGGAGTGTTTTCTCCAGAGTCAGCAGTCATATACTACAAAACCCTTACAACAAAGAATCACCAGTTGTAGTTCCATTGGATGGGACATAAGCCTGAGACAGCCTGCGCTGGTGGTACTGGACCCTAAATTTATAAGGCTAGATAATCAAAGCCTACCAAGACATTTTCAGATGCCTATGTTTCTGTTGGTGGAGCCATTGTATCCTTTACCTGACAACTGGAGAATTATTATGGTAAGTATTCACTTTATGGCAACATGATCCCTCTCAAAATCTGATTAATGTCTCTCAGTATTACTGAGTTTTCTACTAATAGAATAGATGGGATGCTCACCCCACCTACCATCTGAGACAAGGCTGTAGCTATGCCTACATCAGAGGAACCTGTGTGCACCAACAATTACTTGTAAAAACGTCTGGAACTACCTGTATTTATTTTGATTGTAGCTTATCTTTTAATTTCCTAAAGGCTTGTTCTGCTTCATTTGTCTACTTAACCTTCAAGGGAGCTTTGCCCATGGTCAAGTTAGTCTAGGGGCAACAATGGCAGTGAAAGTAAGAACACATTTATGATAATAGCTAACCAATCCTATAAAAACATCATCGCTTTCTTGCTAGTTGGAATGAGCCAGTTTTGTACTGCTTCAGCTTTCTCAGTCTTTCACCATCTCTCATCCTAGCCCATGACTTAGCTGCATTAGCAGTAGGCCCAGTTTGATGTTCAGAATGCCTTGAACTTTAGAGAGATGCATTTCCAAAGCATCAGGAAAATATCACCACATCATTCAGGTGGGCTGCTGCATAACTGGTATGTCTATCAGCCTATGGGATATTGGACATGCTAAATGTATGCCAAAAGACACAACTCTATATGAAGAGTCCACCGGAAGTGGATACAGCACTTTTCCCTTAGTGAATTTGCCAATAATCTTAGGCTAGAGCTAATGTGGACAAAAACCTAGCTTTGCCCAATTTTACAATCCATTCATCCTCTTGGGGCTTAGGACAGGAATCATATTTAGATATACAGTTTCATTTTCTTAAGTTTTTACAAAATCTTATCAATTCATCATTCTTGGGGACCAGTACAGCTTGGCATTTGGATTCTGGTATTTAAACAGTTTCAATTTTACTTTCTCATCAGCCATATTCTCTGTGTCATGCTGGATTAAACTAGACCTGCCAGGCAATTCTAAATTTTTTTTCCTGAGTATAAATTTCTTTACTTTTTATGCAATGTTAATAACACCTCATCGATGCTGACTTCAGGACATGCTGTGAAGGCCTTACCTTTTTCTGCAAACACACTTAGTGCAGAAACTTCAGTTTTTCTCTATGATTTCAGAACATTTATGTGACATGATTGTTCTGGTTTTCATTAACTTCTTACTACAATTTCAAAAGAACTTTGCTGGTTTGTTAAACCCTCTGAGAAGAGCACTCATTATATGCTCTCTCTATCGTGTCTCATGTAATCTTTACATATTTTAAAATATAGACAATATAGTTCTCAGCTGGTTCTGCAGGTCTGGAAATGCTTTATCTCACTTTCAAATGGTACATTTTCCTCATCCATATTATTTTGCTATTTCTAGCAAGCCTCATGTACGTGTACCATGTAGCAGTACAAAAGGAATGAATTTAGTTGAGGCTTGGGGTACTAGTCTTACAGCAAAGTGGAAATATCTAAGCACTTGGTCCCAATTTTTCCTATCCACTTCTATAACCATTCATAGCACAGTCCTTGAAGTTTTATTAAAGTGTTCAATCTGTCTGAGGGTGGCAACTATTATTGCATAAAAAAAATGGCAATGTTTATGCAGTACTCTGGTCATGCAAGGATAAGAATTTCTTGGGGAACTCCTAGTCTAGAGAAGAACAGCACTAATTCTTTTCCTGTTGAGTTTGCATTAACTCTTTGTAGAGGTACTTCCTCAGGAAATTTTACTGCATAGGCAGTGAATACTAAATAGGGCGTCTGCAGTGGTGGTGCAGTTAGAGTTGCCGCCTCACAGCAAGAGGTTCTCCGGTTCGATCCTAGGCTGGGGTGCCTTCTGTGTGTAGTCTGCATGTCCTCCCTGTGGTCGCATGGGTTTCTTCTGGGTGCTCTGGTTTCCTCCCTCATCCCAAAGACATGCTGTAGGTGGATTGGATACTCTAAATTGGCCCTAGGTGTGTGAGTGTGTGTGTGCCTTCTGTGGAAGGTTGGGCACCAGGCTGGCAACTCGACACCGTAAAACTCCACTGCCAGTCATGAGTGGACAGGTGATCCGCTGTGGCGACCCCTAACTGGGTAAAGCCGAAAGGAGAAAAAGAAGAAGTCAGTGAATACTATGAGCTGAGTATGGCTCTTACTCAGCTTAGCAAGCCTACCTACAATGTCGATTTCTATTTTCTCAAATGGGATATTCATGGTAAGTAATGGTATCAAAGTTTTTTTTTCACTCTGAGATGTGTCATCATTTGGCATACTGCCAAGCTGCGGAAAACATCTCTAAGTCCTTTATAACATCTGGCAAGTAAAATCTATCAAAAATCTTAGAATTTTTGTTGTCCCTTACTAAATGACCCCCCAAAATGTGGCTGAGTGCTAACTTCATCACAAGAATTCAGAAAGGCCTTGAAATTAATTACTGGTTCTGTATCTGTTCTATCTCTTTAAATGCTATGTAGAGTGAGTCATTCTTAGCTCAAAATATGGAAATGAATTGGGACTGTTCTGGTTCCTCCTTTCTCCATCTACCCTGGCTATACTCTGTCTCACTCTGTTTGGTGCACTGTCTTATTTTATTTTATTTTACTTATAATCAGGTAAGTAAACTGGTCCCAGGACCCTTTTCACTCATAAACTGGTCAACATGGCAAAAACACAATAAGTAACATTAATTGGCAGTAATACATATTTCTGCATAGTACAAACAAATATCAGAACTGCAAATAATGCCAACAATGAAACACAAAAGAATAAGAATACATATACTGAATTCAGTTCAAAGCAGTATTCAAAATTATATGTCCAAAATTTGTTAATCAGTAGCCCAGAAGAAAAAACAGTTAGAGAAAATATAACTTGGTTCATAGTGTTTATAGTGAATAGCTTCATTGTGTTTATAGTGAATACCATGGTAAGTATGGAATGTTTATTAGCCAGTAGTACAGTTGGTTCAGAACTTCATACTACTTAATATAGCACTTCCTGGTTAGCGTAATACCCCACTAAACAAAACTAGCATTGTACTGATTCGATTGAGCTGAGCCTTCTTGAAACTGGCATGGTTTTCTGAAGGTCAGCAAGTCAGCATTATTTTCACTAGTATTTTGGCATGAAGTAGAGGATGTGACCTCTTCTATTAATACATGTACACTATCCTCCATTTTGTCTAGTTCATCCTCAGTAATAGGAAGCTCTCAAAAGTAATTTTCTTTAGCAAAGGTACTGGCAACTTCTCTTTTTTATTTTCTTCAGTATGAAATTCACCTATCTTTCCCCTCAGTTTCTATATCTTCTTCCCTTAGACTGTTCTTAACTAAGGATTCTCTCTGTCAGTCTCTACATTGACTGGTTTTATTATGTTAATACCTGGAGTCTTTTGGCAAGATTCAGTATTATATTTATCTGTTTCCACCCTCACTTTTACTATATTAACAATGAGGCTTTTCAGATTTGTCTTACTCTTCCAGTCAGAGTTAAATCTTCATTGTTTCTGGGCCTTACAGTTCTATATTATCATTACTAGGGCTGTGTATTTCTAACAATATATCTGGTTGAACATTTACCCATTATATCTTTCATACTGCTTTGAAATGGGGTAATTCTTGGCCAGCTATCATATTGTGTGTTAAGTTAGGTAGTAGTGCTACTGTGTGTAATCCTTTGCTTAGAAATAATTGTATTTCTACCTGTTTTTTTTTCTGTGTACAGATACTGCTTTAGTTTTGTGCTTCTTAGTTATTTTATACTTACAAACATATTGTGATATAACCTGTGTAATCACTGTCCCTGAATCCAAGAACACTTGCATCTCTTTCCCCTCCACCAAAGTATTACATTTGACAAGTTTAATGACAAAAATCAAAGTATGTATTTCTAGTTGTTGAAAATTCAGAATGAACAAACTCCATATACATGCTTTCAAGTATATATCATTAGCTAGCAGTAACGTTTTTTATAGGTATATTATTGCCGTCTGTAACTGTGCATTATTTTCCTATGTGCTCTTTCAAGAACACTTAAACCAGCCAAGATTATAACATTTTTCTTATTTGTAGGCAAATGAACACACTTGAATGAAGAAGTATTATTAGATGTGAGAGTGTTCAATCTCGCCGTTTGTTCTTACACCTGGGTTCGGAGCCGATCCTCGGCTCCGTGTCGGCCACTTTGCAAGCTCTGCATCGAGAAGAAGCTCAAGACCAACCTAACTCCCACAATCCCCCTCTGCCTTTACCTCAGATCTAGTTTGCCGCTGCAACGTTCGCATCATAGCTACAAGGCTGTAGCTATGCCTACATCAGAGGAACCTGTGTGCACCAACAATTACTTGTAAAAAAGTTTGGAACTACCTGTATTTATTTTGATTGCAGCTTATCTTTTAATTTCCTAAAGGCTTGTTCTGCTTCATTTGTCCACTTAACCTTCAAGGGAGCTTTGCCCATGGTCAAGTTAGTCTAGGGGCAACAATGGCAGTGAAAGTAAGAACACATTTATGATAATAGCTAACCAATCCTATAAAAACATCATCGCTTTCTTGCTAGTTGGAATGAGCCAGTTTTGTACTGCTTCAGCTTTCTCAGTCTTTCACCATCTCTCATCCTAGCCCATGACTTAGCTGCATTAGCAGTAGGCCCAGTTTGATGTTCAGAATGCCTTGAACTTTAGAGAGATGCATTTCCAAAGCGTCAGGAAAATATCACCACATCATTCAGGTGGACTGCTGCATAACTGGTATGTCTATCAGCCTATGGGATATTGGACATGCTAAATGTATGCCAAAAGACACAACTCTATATGAAGAGTCCACCGGAAGTGGATACAGCACTTTTCCCTTAGTGAATTTGCCAATAATCTTAGGCTAGAGCTAATGTGGACAAAAACCTAGCTTTGCCCAATTTTACAATCCATTCATCCTCTTGGGGCTTAGGACAGGAATCATATTTAGATATACAGTTTCATTTTCTTAAGTTTTTACAAAATCTTATCAATTCATCATTCTTGGGGACCAGTACAGCTTGGCATTTGGATTCTGGTATTTAAACAGTTTCAATTTTACTTTCTCATCGGCCATATTCTTTGTGTCATGCTGGATTAAACTAGACCTGCCAGGCAATTTTAAATTTTTTTTCCTGAGTATAAATTTCTTTACTTTTTATGCAATGTTAATAACACCTCATCAATTCTGACTTCAGGACATGCTGTGAAGGCCTTACCTTTTTCTGCAAACACACTTAGTGCAGAAACTTCAGTTTTTCTCTATGATTTCAGAACATTTATGTGACATGATTGTTCTGGTTTTCACTAACTTCTTACTACAATTTCAAAAGAACTTTGCTGGTTTGTTAAACCCTCTGAGAAGAGCACTCATTATATGCTCTCTCTATCGTGTCTCATGTAATCTTTACATATTTTAAAATATAGACAATATAGTTCTCAGCTGGTTCTGCAGGTCTGGAAATGCTTTATCTCACTTTCAAATGGTACATTTTCCTCATCCATATTATTTTGCTATTTCTAGCAAGCCTCATGTATGTGTACCATGTAGCAGTACAAAAGGAATGAATTTAGTTGAGGCTTGGGGTACTAGTCTTACAGCAAAGTGGAAATATCTAAGCACTTGGTCCCAATTTTTCCTATCCACTTCTATAACCATTCATAGCACAGTCATTGAAGTTTTATTAAAGTGTTCAATCTGTCTGAGGGTGGCAACTATTATTGCATAAAAAAAATGGCAATGTTCATGCAGTACTCTGGTCATGCAAGGATAAGAATTTCTTGGGGAACTCCTAGTCTAGAGAAGAACAGCACTAATTCTTTTCCTGTTGAGTTTGCATTAACTCTTTGTAGAGGTACTTCCTCAGGAAATTTTACTGCATAGGCAGTGAATACTAAGAAGGGCGTCTGCAGTGGTGGTGCAGTTAGAGTTGCCGCCTCACAGCAAGAGGTTCTCCGGTTCGATCCTAGGCTGGGGTGCCTTCTGTGTGTAGTCTGCATGTCCTCCCTGTGGTCGCATGGGTTTCTTCTGGGTGCTCTGGTTTCCTCCCTCATCCCAAAGACATGCTGTAGGTAGACTGGATACTCTAAATTGGCCCTAGGTGTGTGAGTGTGTGTGTGCCTTCTGTGGAAGGTTGGGCACCAGGCTGGCAACACGACACCGTAAAACTCCACTGCCAGTCATGAGTGGACAGGTGATCCGCTGTGGCGACCCCTAACTGGGTAAAGCCGAAAGGAGAAGAAGAAGAAGAAGTCAGTGAATACTAAGAGCTGAGGATGGCTCTTACTCAGCTTAGCAAGCCTACCTACAATGTCGATTTCTATTTTCTCAAATGGGATATTCATGGTAAGTAATGGTATCAAAGTTTTTTTTTCACTCTGAGATGTGTCATCATTTGGCATACTGCCAAGCTGCGGAAAACATCTCTAAGTCCTTTATAACATCTGGCAAGTAAAATCTATCAAAAATCTTAGAATTTTTGTTGTCCCTTACTAAATGACCCCCCAAAATGTGGCTGAGTGCTAACTTCATCACAAGAATTCAGAAAGGCCTTGAAATTAATTACTGGTTCTGTATCTGTTCTATCTCTTTAAATGCTATGTAGAGTGAGTCATTCTTAGCTCAAAATATAGAAATGAATTGGGACTGTTCTGGTTCCTCCTTTCTCCATCTACCCTGGCTATACTCTGTCTCACTCTGTTTGGTGCACTGTCTTATTTTATTTTATTTTACTTATAATCAGTTAAGTAAACTGGTCACAGGACCCTTTTCACTCATAAACTGGGCAACATGGCAAAAACACAATAAGTAACATTAATTGATAGTAATACATATTTCTGCATAGTACAAACGAATATCAGAACTGCAAATAATGCCAACAATGAAACACAAAAGAATAAGAATACATATACTGAATTCAGTTCAAAGCAGTATTCGAAATTATATGTCCAAAATTTGTTAATCAGTAGCCCAGAAGAAAAAACAGTTAGAGAAAATATAACTTGCTTCATAGTGTTTATAGTGAATAGCTTCATTGTGTTTATAGTGAATAGCTTCATTGTGTTTATAGTGAATACCATGGTAAGTATGGAATGTTTATTAGCCAGTAGTACAGTTGGTTCAGAACTTCATACTACTTAATATAGCACTTCCTGTGTAGCGTAATACCCCACTAAACAAAACTGGCATTGTACTGATTTGATTGAGCTGAGCCTTCTTGAAACTGGCATGGCTTTTCTGAAGGTCAGACAAGTCAGCATTATTTTCACTAGTATTTTGGCATGAAGTAGAGGATGTGACCTCTTCTATTAATACATGTACACTATCCTCCATTTTGTCTAGTTCATCCTCAGTAATAGGAAGCTCTCAAAAGTAATTTTCTTTAGCAAAGGTACTGGCAACTTCTCTTTTTTATTTTCTTCAGTATGAAATTCACCTATCTTTCCCCTCAGTTTCTATATCTTCTTCCCTTAGACTGTTCTTAACTAAGGATTCTCTCTGTCAGTCTCTACATTGACTGTTTTTATTATGTTAATACCTGGAGTCTTTTGGCAAGATTCAGTATTATATTTATCTGTTTTCACCCTCACTTTTACTATATTAACAATGAGGCTTTTCAGATTTGTCTTACTCTTCCAGTCAGAGTTAAATCTTCATTGTTTCTGGGCCTTACAGTTCTATATTATCATTACTAGGGATGTGTATTTCTAACAATATATCTGGTTGAACATTTACCCATTATATCTTTCATACTGCTTTGAATTGGGGTAATTCTTGGCCAGTTATCATATTGTGTTTTAAGTTAGGTAGTAGTGCTACTGTGTGTAATCCTTTGCTTAGAAATAATTGTATTTCTACCTGTTTTTTTTTCTGTGTACAGATACTGCTTTAGTTTTGTGCTTCTTAGTTATTTTATACTTACAAACATATTGTGATATAACCTGTGTAATCACTGTCCCTGAATCCAAGAACACTTGCATCTCTTTCCCCTCCACCAAAGTATTACATTTGACAAGTTTAATGACAAAAATCAAAGTATGTATTTCTAGTTGTTGAAAATTCAGAATGAACAAACTCCATATACATGCTTTCAGGTATATATCATTAGCTAGCAGTAACGTTTTTTATAGGTATATTATTGCTGTCTGTAACTGTGCATTATTTTCCTATGTGCTCATTCAAGAACACTTAAACCAGCCAAGATTATAACATGTTTCTTATTTGTAGGCAAATGAACACACTTGAATGAAGAAGTATTATTAGTTATTGTTGCATGCAAGTCTGACTTGGGGTTTGCAGTTTCAGTCAACAATAAATGTTCTTATAAAACAAGTACCTGTTTAGGAGACTTAAGGTTACTCAAATACCCATTTTCTTAAGAGGCTAATCAGTGCCTCTTTAAATTATTCTGCAGCTAACATTTCTTGAATGGTACTTAACATTATGTACACAAGGTTCCAACAGCAGTTTGAAAACATACATACAGTCAGCTCTTTTTTCCTTAATGGTCTGTCCATTCTAAATATTCAATTTTGAAACTTAAAGGACTGTCACCTGAGAGAATTTCCATCCATAGCCAACATTTCTTGGTTCGGTTTTTGATATATGCACTTTTAGGGGTTAAATGTGAGGGAAGTATCCTGCCCCATCCTAGGGTGAGTTTTCTCTGCTACATATGCCTGAAATGCCACCATGTGAATCTCCACATTGTCTTGCTTTCCCTTTTTTCCCAGAGGCAACTTGGATTTTCTTAGGGAGGTAGATGGTTAGATTATCATGGCTGATAGCTGTTGTTGAAGGTTGAACATGTGCTGCTCAGCTGGTCAGTGGCTGCGCTTCTCCCTTGAAGCTCTGTAGTATGGCTCATTACATCTTCAATTATCTTTGACATGAACAGATTACAACAGATATACTTCACAGGAAAAGATGATCAATAGAAAAAGTAGTTGCACAAAGTTTTGCCTTCACAGGAGCCAACAGAAAACTTCTTAGGGGTAACACGTTTGCATTGGCAAGATGATTTTCTTTGTAAGATCACATCCTTATCTAGGCACAAATATTTTTAATTCTTCTTACACAGTGTGATAGCTGTTAATATTTCAAGTCAAGTTTTCATTCAACAATCATCTCTTTAAGGGAATTTACCAATGTTTCCAAACCTACCTCTGCACTGCAGCATGCAGTGCATAAACTTCTGAACAGCACTTTCACCAATCCAGAAACATTTTAGTCGTCTTCTTCATATTTAAAATCAGCTATAAACTTTGCATTTTCCATGCACTGATGTTACTGAGGAAAAACTTTTAGTTATGTACTTACCATAACTTCGGATGTATGGGATCCATCTCGCCTACATTCATGACAGATGGGTTCGGAGCCGATCCATCGGCTCCGACTCGGCAACTAATACACTAGCACGAAGTCTCTCATTGGCTGGGCTACTCCCTATCCCAGGATGCACTACACCTGCTTCCCCAGATCTTGTTTGTTCGCTTTCATACATCCATGCAAACACAGAAAAACTAGTAGTCACAATAACCAACTAAAGTTCTTCAAGAAAGAACGCCAAGAAAAGAGGGACTACAGCTCCTCTAAATCCAAATGGAAGGGGGAAGGAGGGTGGGTACTTATGAATGTGAGATGGATCCCATACATCCGAAGTTATGGTAAGTACATAACTAAAAGATGTAATGGGATCCTATCTCGCCTACATTCATGACAGATGGGACAGTGTCCCTAGCACCTACATCCCGGGTGGCTCATTGGAAAACACTCCTGAGAACTGTGGAACCAAAGGAAGCTCTGCCTCGAGAAACCACATCCAATTTGTAATGAGAAATGAAAGTGTGCGGAGAAGTCCAGGTTGCTGCAGCACAAATATCATCTATTGATAACTTGGAGTGAAAAGCTACGGAAGTAGCCATTGCCCTGGTAGAATGAGCCTTGACTGGAAAGGGGAGGTCTTTGTTAGCTTGTGAATAAATAAAAATGATACAATCTTTAATCCATTTAGATATGGAGGTTTTGTTACTGGTTGACCCAATTTGTTCGCTGCAAAGGAAACGAACAATTGATTAGATTTCCGCGTTTGAGCGGTTCTATTCAAATAAAAACGCAGTTGTCTATGTACGTCCAATTGATGCAAAGTATATTCTGCGTTATTAGAGAATTCTGGGAAAAAGACAGGGAGTTCTATAGTTTGTTGCATACAGAAAGAGGAGGCCACTTTCGGTATAAATGCAGGGTTTAATTTCAATGAAACTCTATGCTTGTGAAAAATCAAATAGGGAGGATCAGAACAAAGAGCTTAAAGTTCTGAAACTCGCCTGGCAGACGTTATGGCTACTAAAAAGGCCGTTTTCCAAGACAGAAATTTTAGATCACAGGTAGCAGCTGGTTCGAAAGGACGGGCAGTTAGGGCAGCAAGAACCATATTCAAATCCCACGGGGGGACAGGATGAGATAAAGGAGGCCTCAGGAGCCAAGCCCCTTTAAGGAAAGCCTTACAAAGTTTGTGAGACATCAGTGAAGGTTCAAATGAAGCATGAAAATTAGAAATGGCCGCTAGCTGAACCTTAATGGTAGAAACTGAAGAGCCCGACTGAAAAAGGGAGGCCAGAAAATTCAGAACCTCCGATACTGGTGCAGTGAGAGGATCTATACCCCGTTCTTGAGCCCAGAAAGCAAACCTTTTCCATTTACTGGAATAAAGTTTGATGGTGGAAGGTTTATGAAAAGAAGACAGTATGTGGACCACGTCCGGGGAAAGAGCATTGTCTCAGACTAAGGATGGAAGTAGAGTAACCATGCTGCCAACTTCAGGGACCTGAGAGACGGGTGAAGCCGTCCTGACTGATGAGTCAACAGGTCTGGCACCGGATCCAGAAACCATGGACCTTCTATTGCATGCCTCTGTAGGAAAGGAAACCAAACTTGACGAGGCCAATGCAGGGCAATCAAAATCATCTCGCTCTCCATGTAAATGGCCTTCTGTATCACCCTCGGTAAGAGGGGAATGGAGGAAGGCGAGAGAAGACCGGGGGGCCAAATGTGAGTCAGAGCGTCCCTGGGAGTCTGTCCCTGAGAAGGGAACAGTGTGAAGAACTCTCTGCATTTGGCATTGTGAGGGCTGGCAAACAGGTCGCAGCAAGGATGACCCCATCTGTCGAAGATTTTCGCAGTTATACCCTGGTTGAGGGACCATTCGTGGGGTAAAAGAATGGTCCTGCTTAATCTGTCCGCAATCACATTGGACTTCCCCGGTATGTGCGTTGCCATCAGAAAGCGGTTGGTAGCTACCGCCCAGTGCCAAAGTCTCATAGCTTCTCTGCATAGTGGGTAAGACCTGGTTCCACCTTGCTTGTTTATGTACCATACCACCGACATGTTGTCGGATAGGATAGCAATCGGGCCCTGTGGGAGAGCGTGATGGAGAGCTTGGAGTACCAATAGTACCGCTCTCATCTCCAGGACATTGATATGCAAATGCGTTTCCTGGATCTGCCATGTGCCTTGGACCGACCTGTCCAGGTAATGACCCCCCCACCCTACCTGGGAGGCATCCGTAGTCACAGTGGCAACGGGACGTTGTGGTATAAAGGGTCGCCCCGGTCGAGATTTGATTGGAGAAGCCACCAATGCAGATCTCGACGGCAACTTTCCGTGATTATGATTAAGTGGTTCAAGGGAAGTTCCTGATAAGACCATTGAACCGACAGTAGCCATTGTAAAATTTGCATATGAAGCCTGGCCAAGGGAACCAAAAGTATGGTCGACGCCATCGAGCCCAACAGTTGTAGGATCCGATGGGCCGGGGCTCTTTGTAGGGGGAGACAGGATTTGACTTGACCTTGTAACACCTGAATTCTTGCTGCCGGTAAAAAGGCGCGATTCTTTTGTGTCTAAGTCTGCGCCTATGAAAGTAATACGCTGAGATGGCTGTAGTACAGATTTTTGCAAATTGAACGTGATCCCCAAGAAACGGCCCAAGGTGAACGTGGCTCTGAGCGCTTGGAGTAGTAGATGCTCGGAGGTGGCAGTAAGGAGCCAGTCGTCTAGATAAGGAAACACCTGGAATCCCAGACTTCTCAGGTGAGCAGTTACCACTGCCAGACACTTGGTGAACACCCTGGGGGCTGTGGTGAGACCAAAGGGCAGTGCTCGGAATTGAAAATGACTGACTCCGAGGCGGAAGAGTAAATGTCTCCTGGACTCTTGAGCTATGGGAATGTGATAGTAAGCGTCCTGGAGATCTATGGAGCACATCCATGCATCTTTTTCCAGCAAAGGAAGAATAGATTGAAGAGTGACCATTCGGAATTTGGACTTCTTTATGAAACGATTCAATGAACTGAGGTCCAAAATGGGCCTGAAGTCCCCTGTCTTTTTTGGTACCAAAAATAATTTTGAGTAAGTTCCTGATCCGATCTGGTCGATGGGGACAGGCTGGATGGCTCTTTTTTCTAGCAGCTTTGAAACCTCTAATGCTGCTTGATCCCACTGACTGGGTGGTACATCCGGGATTTCCCTTAAAGAAAGGGGGGGTTTGTTGAAGGGGATGATATAACCTCCGGTAATAATGCGAAGCACCCACTGATCACTTGTTATGGATTCCCAAGCTTGTGGGTGCGCCGCAAAGCGACCCCCGACTGGCTCCGGAGTTGCACAGTCGGGCAACAACTCAGGAACGCTGGTTGTATGAAGAACCACGAAAGGAATTGCGGTCTCCAGAGTTACGGGGGCCTCTGCCACCTCTGGGGCGGCGTCTTCCAAAATCCCCCCCCCCCCTGCCTCTGGAGGGGGAATCACTGGGTGGAGTAGGGAAAGACTTCTGAGATTTCTTAAACCACATTTTCCCTCCTCTCCCAGCCTTGGGGTAAGGCCTAGAAGGAGCGGAAAATCGGGCCCCAACAGCAGTCAAAGTCTTGCCCTCCTGCTCGCACCTAGTTAGTGTGTCCTTCACCTTGGGTCCAAACAAAGATGACCCATCAAAGGGGGCGTCGGCGAAGGAAGACTTGAAAGCCTCCGTGAACGAACACAAGCGTAACCAGGCTTGTCTCCTGAGGGCAACGCCTGTTCCCGCTGCTCTACTCGCCCCTTCGGCCGCATATGAGATGAGCCTCATGGACGAGTTAACAATAGAAAAGAGGGTAGTCATCTGTGCGCCAACAGTCGGGGCCAGCGCCTCAGGTAGATTACCGACAAGAGAGTCATTTAGCTCTTTGAGAAGATCCCTTTGGAGCCTCGTAAAATGACATAAGTAGTTCAGCGACCATAAGGTAAAGGCCGCTGAGGACAGGGTACGCTTCCTGTACCTATCCATACTCCTAGAATCCTTATTAGGAGGATGAATAGACGTCGAAGCCTCTGCCACGTCCTGCTGTGTGGCAGAAGCCACCACCAAAGCATCTACAGGCACACCCTTTGTGAGAAACTCCTTCTGGGGGGGAGCTGACAAAAATTTATTGGGCCTCGCAGGCACCGGTTCCACAGAATCAGGGTGTTCCCACACCCTTCGAGAAACCAAATCAAGGAGTTCATCGAAGGGCGGAGACACCCAGGAGGCAGAAGGCTGGGCCCCAAAGGCCTTGAGGAAGACTGACTCCTCAGCTGAAGGGGTTTTGGCTTGCCAGTCACCTCTCTGTCTCAGAATCTCCAAGATATCTGAGAAGGAGATATCATCCGAAGATGATTTGGGGGACCCTTCTGCATCATCGAGGTCAGTATCCGATGTAATAGACTCATCTTGGGAGTCTACGTGTTTCCTGTTACACAATTTCTTCCATGGGGGTTCGTCCGAAGCAGTTTCGGATGGACCACCCGGAAGAAGGGAACCCCCGATGGGGGTATCCTCAGGCCCTGGGGCCCTGCTGCCGGGGGGCTGCAACACAACAGAGGCACCAGTCTCCAAATCTAGGGACGGTGAGGTAGAATCTTGTTGAACCGGCAAAGGCATGGCCAGTGCGCTCCTCATGGCCTCAAAGGCCGGACCTCCAGAATCCAAGGAGGTCACTGGTCTAGAGGCCACGATGGCACTGGGAATTCCAGCAGCCGATGCTCCGAGAGGAAGACTAGGCACCGAAGCACCCAATCCCAAAGTATTCCCCTCGGGCCCGGCTGAAGAGGTCGCAGTACCAAACCCTGAACCAGAGGACAGGGTAGGAAGCACAGTCGGAGTCGAGAGGCTTGTAAGGGGTCTCTGCTCCGACCGTATGGCTCCACATTGCTCCACCACCACCGGCTCCAACGGCTCCGAAGAGGTTGGAGGAGGAATCAAATGTGTTGGAGGGGGGATCGGCTCCGAAGCAAACTGTGCCGGAGCCGAGATCATTTTAGTAAACACTGGAGATTGGAACAGCCTCTGTAAAACCCTATCCAGGTCCGAATCTGACAGTCTCGAGGATTTAGAGGAGGTAGACACTCGAGAAGACTTTCCTCTCGGCTCCGAGAGAGAAGGGGACCGGCTCCGAAACGGCTCCAATACTATCGGCGCCGACTCCACCACAGCATGGACCACCATCGGCACCGAAGGAGCCTTCTTCGGAGCCGAGGGGGAAGAGTCTGAGCTGCACACTTCCACCGGCTCCAAAGCCATTGGAACCGATGGAGGTGATTCACCTCTCGATACTCCAACTTGCGGCTCCGAAGACAATGGAGCCAAAGTAGGAGGTATCGAGGCAGACCCTTCGACCCTCGGCCCCGAAGTCAGTGGAGCCGAGGAAGAAGAGGTCAATTTTTTCTTTTTAGAAGTCGGCTCCGACGGACTTGTCGGTGCCGACGATCTTTCTTTTGGAAGCAACAGGAGGATTTAAGGCTTCCTCAAAAGAAGGTTTGATAAGCCCTTTCAATATCAACTTATTCTTGCGTTCTTGAAGAACTCTAGCAGAGAAAGCATGACATACGCTACAAGTCTCTTGCAGATGTTTCGGCCCCAAACAATAGACACAGACTGAAAGGCTGTCTGTGATGGACATTTTATAACTGCACCGAGTGCATTTTTTAAAACCTGACTTTTGTTCCTTAGACATAGTACAGGCCCTTCAAAAAGTATAACTTTACCACAATGAGTAGCACTATAACAGAATTGCGCCAACTGAAAAGCGCGAGACACACTGGCGCGAGTACTTAGGAAAAAAAGTTTACCTCACAAACAAACAGACAAAACAAGTCCAACGGACCAAAGCCCTCTAATTTAAATGGGCTTGGCCCGAAAAACAATTAACCACAAAAAAGTAATTAAGGCTAAATAGCACACAAGGGTAGGGCAAAGGCCCTCTAACTTAAACGGGCCTTGCCCGACTGAAAAAATAAAGTACCAGAAGACACTCAAGCACTCAAAAGTAACAAATAGTAAGGAATAATAAGGAATAGCTGTTAAAACAGCTGTTTGGTTAATATATGACAAAAAACCCCAAGGTCAAAGACCAATAAAGGTAAAAAGAACCACTTAGCTCCAGCCAAGTCGAGACCACGTCCAGCTTGTAAAGCGGCAAGCGAGATCTGGGGAAGCAGGTGTAGTACATCCTGGGATAGGGAGTAGCCCAGCCAATGAGAGACTTCGTGCTGGTGTATTAGTTGCCGAGTCGGAGCCGATGGATCGGCTCCGAACCCATCTGTCATGAATGTAGGCGAGATAGGATCCCATTACATCAAGAAGTTTAATCTCAGTGGGCAAAGACATACCTTCTGTTGCATCCATAGCCTTTAATGGGTGCACCACGATGCATGCACAAAGGTGCAACATTGAAGTCTATACTATAGTAACGTCACATCTGGTAAAGCTATAGTTTGTGGGCCATGGTTTCATAAAAAGTTTGAGGAGTTTTTATAAAAAATGGCCTAAAAAAGAAAGGCAAGGCAAGCTGCAAAATGCACCATGGTACTTGGCTCATCAAATGCCACAATGTATATAGAAATATCAGCAATTCAGTTTAAGTTGCTGCATTTTAATCAAGAAGGCTGTATTCCTTTCCTGGCATGGGGAAATAATTTCTGCAGGATGCTTTCAGGTAGCGTAAAAATTCACAGGCTGTAAAACAAAATGTTTTTTTTTTCTGCTAGGTATAGCCACCAATGTTGCATTTTACAGTACACACAATAATAAAAGCCAGTCCATAGTTAAGTTTACATAGCATTCCTTTGTATAGAGTTTTTTCACAAAAACAGCAGTTACGGTCGGTAATATTTTCAATAGGCCTTAACAAAAAATAAGGTAATTTCACTACCTTTGTTTTCATTAGAAGACACTAGAGATATCTTACAGACTTCAGATTTCAGGGATACATTTCAGACTTGACTTCATCCTGAGAACTCCTCTTTAGTACCCTCTTATGACCAATAGGTCAAGATTCTGATTTCTTCCATACGTTGTGGCCATGTCATCCCCCAGATGCACCTACTCCTCATTGGCTACTCTTGAGAATATCTCTTTACTTTCCTTGCCTACACTGTATGTCACAGGAACTCCACAATTCCCTTCTCTGACATAACAAACTCTACAACAGAAGAAAGAAACTGTTGCAAAAAAAGAGTAAAATCCCATGATTGGAGGAACTCCCTGGTCAACCTCAGTAAGAAGCTGAGATCCCTCATAAAATCCTCCAAAGCTAGTTACGAAAACAAAATTGCCACTGATTCTAAAGACAACCACAAAGCATTCTATAGCTACGTCAAGAATCTCAATGGCAACACTCAGTTCTGCTCTGAGTTACATCACAACGACACTCAATATACAGAACCAACTGCTATTGCCAACATCCTGGCAGATAGGTTCAAGTGCTAACTTTACCCCCTTCTCACCCCCTAAAGGGCCCATCTCTATACCGGAAGAATGCAAAGTTCCAGTAATCATGGATGCACAGGTAAAAACCACACTCTCCAAAGCCAAGAACACAGCATCCATGGGACCTGACAACATCCCAGGCTGCGCTCTATATGAACTACAGAATGAACAGGCACCCCACCTAAGCACCATGTTCAATCATAGCCTCACCTCATGCTTTGTGCCCACTGAATGGTGCACAGCGACTGTTATCCCAC
>NC_056725.1:1181497610-1181527610 GCF_019279795.1 Protopterus annectens | reverse complement strand
ATACGTACAATTCTAATAAGGTCTCCAGTCATTCCAGTCATATCTAACCTATTATATGTTCAAGATATGAAGCTCAAGAAGTGAATCTTGACATCCATATTGAGAATACATAATAACTAGATATGGTGGGGAGCAACTCAATCGCAATTCTTTGTAGTGTGTAGTGCTTTATCTCTGCTTTATGTACTACCAGTGTAGAAGTATGAAGTGCTTTACAGCTTTGAGAGATGCGAAACAAAGTGCAGCAATTCAGATAGTGGGTAATGTTGAAACAAAGCACAGCAACTCAGATAGTGGGTAATGTGAAACAAAGCACAGTAACTCAGATAGTGGGTAATGTGAAACAAAGCACAGCAACTCAGATAGTGGGTAATGTGAAACAAAGCACAGTAACTCAGATAGTGGGTAATGTGAAACAAAGTGCAGCAACTCAGATAGTGGGTAATGTGAAACAAAGTGCAGCAACTCAGATAGTGGGTAATAATGTGACACAAAGCACAGAAACTCATATTGTGGGTAATGTGAAACAAAGTGCAGCAACTCAGATAGTGGGTAATGTGAAAGAAAGCACAGCAACTTAGTAGGTAATGTGAAAAAAGTGCAGCAACTCAAATAGTGGGTAATGTGAAACAAAGCACAGCAACTCATATAGTTGGTAGAAGCAAAGTGTCCATTTGATGCACAAATGGCTTTAAAAGCTGTTAGACAGTTTACTCTGAAACTTTGTGTGTGTGTGTGTGTGTGTGTGTGTGTGTGTGTGTGTGTGTGTGTGTGTGTGTGTGTGTGTGTGTGTGTGTGTGTGTGTGTGTCAGAGAGAGGTGGTGAAGTGTGTTGTATCAAGGCTGTGAAAATACTTCAGCTGCAGCTCTGTCATGCTTAACAAGGAAAGGTGCTTAACAAAGTTGATGTTTTTCCAAATACAGGGCATAATTGCAGTACACCATGCACTATGTTTAATTAAAATATTAGAATTCCCAAATGGTACTCAGAGTCATTCAAAACAACCCTGCTGACAGGTCTGCATTATTCAATACTAATACTGTGCATTTAACTCGATAGTAACAAGTTAACTCTGTCTATATTTGGTTGAGTTTCAAAACTACAAGTTATACTTTTCCAAATTTTCAACACTAGGAAGTATGACTTAAAATAATAGGAAATACAACAAAATATATATATATTTTTTTTTTTGCAGGGAAGCAATCCCATCCCCAGCATTGCAATGCAGAAAAGGGGAAAAACACCATAAGTGCACTGTTGTCTCATGCAGTTCAACTGTAATAAAGTATATTACAATATACAAAATTTGATCATCAGACAAATATGCCTCAATGGAGTGCAGGTATGCCAACTGTCCATCTTATATTAGGAAACACCATATTGATGTGTTAAAGACCATATATTATTCATAAGAGTGACAGCTGAAAAATTAATAAATATTATCTTTAATCCTAAATGCAACCAGATTGAGTTTTCCTAAGATCAAAGTCTTATCTTATATAAGAACCAAATGTGGCTAATGTAAATTGCAGCTGGACTTTGTCATACCTAGTACTGTTTCTTCCATAATTAAGACAGTTTCACTGGTTACTTTTTATGCTTTAGATGATATTATATAAGAAAATAGCCCAGCGATGAAACAATACAACAGAATGTTGCGTGATATAATGTGGAGTATCTGAATACCAGTCAATATCTGTAGACATGGAACTCAAGATAAATTATTGGGATCCTGACAACTAATATTTATGAGCATGAGAGAGAACCATTTTAAGATAAGCACAACTTATAAAAGTAAACTGAGAAGAAAATCTGTTCAGCAGACTAAATCATATTAGACTGATTTTGGTGTATTATTACATAGTAGAATTAAATTGTCCAAATGGGACTTTGTTCTAGTTTTATATAGGCATCTGGTACAGTTGAAAAGGTCATGACTCTTGCCTCATTGAGAGTAAAACACTTAAAGCTTTTTGATGCCAATGTAATAACTAATCAGTTATCTGTAATAATGAATGAACATGGATTTGATGGCAGATGCATTCAGAAAAGCTCACCCTGTGGGTAACAGGGAAGTTAAGTGGAAAACGAATCATGTCAAAATTAGTTTTGTTTTTGTTTGTCTGTTTAAGATGATTGGACTAGGAAACAAGAACCTTCCTCAGGTATAATTGATTACACTAGTAGATTGAAAAAGGGGAAATAAGGTTTAGTAGATGCACTAGAACTGTATAATAAACAAGAGAAGCCTTCATTACTCATAAACAACATTAAACTGCCACAAGACTTAATAACACACTGCACACAGCAGCTGGGCATTACAGTGTTTAGCAGATCTGCACCTTAAGTAATGCCTGCGTAACAGCTTGCCTCATGAGCTGAGAGTTGCTTCATTTCTGTAGAAAAGGTACCTCTGCTGGTTTAGGCTCTAGTACTGACAGGAAATGAAGTCAGTATTTGTGTTCCTAGCAGGGTTTTGAGATGGTAACTGAAAAAAGAAATGAAGATATGCAGTGGAGTATACTCAAAAAACATGATTTCAATTTCAGTTCTGACCATTCTGAGACAGTGTCCCATGTTTTGAAGTTTAAAAATTAAAGACAATGCCAATAAGGTGGTTCACTGAGTGATAGAGTGTTATCCTGTCATGGCCATGGTAATACAAAGATGCTCGTTCCTACTGCGGAAACTATACATTTGCAAATTTTACTTAGAGAAGTCTATAGCTTATTGCCAATAGAAGGTAGCTGTTTACAACTGTAAGGAGAGCATATTCTACAGCTGGCATTAAAACCCCTTTATCCAAGTGTGACTTTGGGTTCTTTGGTTAGCATTTTTTGTGTATACCATTTGTCCAATGTTTCCGCCTGCTGGACTCACTTGTTCCATTTCTTCCTCCTTGAGGTGAGTTTCAGGCCCATTTATTCCCATTGTGGTCTATTCATTCCCTTAATAGTGTTTAGAACCTCATCAGTTCATTCATTCCTTCAGGATTTGAGGGTCAGGTACAAGGGAGTGAACCCATTTTGTGGTATCGTGCCAGCTCCTTTCTGCCCACCCCATACCTCTCAACCTCTTAGTGCAAGAAATCTGGACAAAGCCTGACAAAATGGAGGGACGAAGGCCCGAAAAAAGTGCATATTTTAAATATTGCTCTTATAAACTTAAAAATTTGCTTGAGTAACATGATTTGTTTTAACATACATTTTCTTTTTTTTTTTAAGGAGAAACTAAAATATACATTTATTGTGCAACAGTAAAGTAAGCATTTTCACAGCAAACTGCTGCATCCTCAGACTTTCTTATAACAAATACATATAAGAAATGTAAAACTAAAATCAACCAATAAAAAACAAGCTAAAATGCCATGACAAGTTCATTCATAATACTTAAAATCCACATACATTTTCTGAAGGATTTGAAGTCTGAAACTCAGATCTGTGTCACTATTTCAATCCTCAGATCATCCCAGTGATTTGCCAGAAAACCACACATTTTATGAGGAACAGATCAAAAATATGAGCCAAAAATCTGGACATTCTGCGAAAATCTGGACAGTTGAGAGGTCCACCCTAACCCCCTCCACAGTGACTCCCTACACATATCTATAAATGCACCAGAACAGCCTCCCTGACTAATCTGTGTGTCATGAGACTTCTAATACAATGACTGCTACTGGCAGAGCATCAACAATCCTTTTAGGGTCAGTGATGCATTTGGTCATACCACATTCCTCCTCCTCTCAGAAAAGATAAGCTTCCAGTTTGGTTGATATGGGCATCCTCAGACAGTGTATAGCAACTGCCTCATGTACACGGACAACCATCTACTACTACCACCTAGGAACACAATTTGTGAGAGATGCAATTACATTAGGAACTTATAGTCTATTCTTTCTCCCTCACCAGTCAGCATATCTGGAACTGAGAAGGTTGCAACATAATCACTACACTTGAAACAACACCCACACTTACACAACACACACCCACCCACATATGTGGATGTTCTCAACAAAAACATACCCAAACAAAGAAGACCTCCGAGGCAAAAACACATGCCAACTCCACATCCCTCCCCACCACATACCATGCATAGTCCACACACATGTGGCTCACAGCCACTAAGGCTTAACCATAAGCCCAACATATTAGTCATAGGAAGCTCCACTGTGAGACACACAGATGTGCCTCTCACCAGGCTGGATAAGGAGAAGGTCACGGTTAGTTGTTTGTCTGGTGCCAGAATCCACCATATCACACATGCACTCAAGTCTCTCAACAACAGGTACTGCTATGACTCTGTCATAGTCCATGTTAGTGTGAATGACTTAAGATGTACCTCCTGGACCATATGAAGAAAGGCATGATTGAAATCGCTGAATATGTGTGCCAGGCAAGTATGTCTCTAGCCTTAAGCAGTATTTTATCGTCACTCAGAATGATGGCTTGATACAGACAGAAAATGATTGACTTTAACAATTGGCTTAGTTTCTGGTGTCATTCCAAGGGGATCCAGTACCTGACAACTTGGAAGGACATGCCTGACAGCCCACAATACTTTGCAGGAGATGGCCTTCATCTGTCTCACTTCGGCTTCAGGCTTCTGGTAAACGCTCTTGCCACCCCCGTAGTGCCTTTTTTAGGAAAACTGATGAGGTCAAAACTGCCAATATAAAAATTTCAACAAAATGCAAATTAAAGGTCATACTGGTAAACGCTAGGAATTTAGACATGAAACTGCACTCATTCCAGGCATTCTTAACTTTGGAAGATGCTGACATTTGTGCAGTCACAGAAACCTGGTTCAAAGCTGCAAAGAGCACCCCAGCCTTACCATCCTATCACACATTCAGACCCAAAACTGTGGGTAGCAAAGCCAAAGGAGGTGGAGTTTCAATATATATTAAAGACATAAACACCTCCAGGCTGGTCAGTCAGTATGATGCACATGAGACACTCCAGGTGCAGTTAACCATTGACAAGACCCCTATTCAAATCATAGCTGGCTACAGGCCCACATATTTGACTCAAGATGCCCACTCTGCCTATCTTGACCTCTTCAAATCTATCAAAATTCATCCCTTTACCCCGATCCTGGGTGACTTTAACTACCCAAACATAGATTGGAAGAACTACTCATACCAGAATACAAATGCCCAGAGAGTCCTCGATTTTGTCAGTGCAAACATCATTGAACAGCTAGTTGATACCCCCACAAGAGGTGAAAATATCATGGACTTGGTATTAACCAAGATGAGTAACCACTGCAGCCTCCCTACAGTATCATCCTCCCTAGTAAGATCTGACCATAAACCGATCACTTTCAAAGTTACCATATTCCCCGACCCCTCTGTAGCTAGGGTCAAACAAAAAACTTCTCCAAAGCTGATTAAAACCTCCTGGGGATGGTATAAACAACTTCACAGCTCCCTCCCCCTCTGTTGGAACTGGCACCAATGTCCAAATCTTCACCAAAGTACTATACAAGCATTTATATAGATGCATGGAATCAGGAATACCCGACAGGACAAAATCATCCTCCTCAAGGAAGAGTAAACCTGTCTGGTGGATATCTGCAATAAATAAACTCTATAACAAAAGGAAAAAAATTGCTGCCCAGGACCAAGAAGGAGAAGGTGCCCAGCTGGAAGCAATCTGTCCTTAGCCTGAACAAGCAAATAAGAGCACTAGTGAAATCCTCCAAAGCAAACTTTGAGTCTAAATTGGCCACATCTACTAGAGACAATCATAAGGCCTTCTTCACATACGTCGACAGTCTCAAAGGTAGCACCCAGATCTGCTTAGAACTGGTTGCTAAGGACACCACATAGACAAATGCTGTAGATATAGCCAACTTGCTGGCTGACAGATTCAGTGAAAACTTCACTCCACTGTCCCCCCTATCAGTAAATCAGGGCATTCCCAGTATCTGCCCCCTCCCCTTATCTCTAGGCAGCAGGTCATCACTGCTGTCTCAAAAAAAAAAAAAAAGAATACAGCCTCCATGGGACCCAATAACATCCCAGGCTGCATCCTACATGAACTCAGGCAGGAACTTGCAGCACCATTAGGTGCCCTATTCAACCAAATCCTGAGTACCGGCTTTGTCCCAGCTGAGTGGAGGACAGCCGCTGTCATCCCTTTGCACAAAGGTGGAGCGTCCACCGATCCGAGAAATTATAGACCCATCAATGTAACTAGCCTGATCTGCAAGGCTAGGGAATGGATTATCATTGACTTCATTAACAAGGACACTGGTAACCTCCAAACACTCAATCCCACACAGTTTGGCTTAGTCAAGGGGAGATCATGTCTATTAAATTTGGTTGACTTCTTTGAGACAGTCATCAAAGCCATGGATGATGTAAAGACAATGCACACTGCCTACCTTGGCCAAAGCCTTCAACACTACTCCCCACTCAGGCATAACAGACAAACTCTCTCAATTAGGCATTAATGTGTATGTTACCAGATGGGTAGCAAACTGGCACACTGACAGAACTCACCTAGTCAAAATAGGGGATGCCACCTCAAGTAGTAGACCTTTAATGAGTGGCATATCCCAGGGATCTGTCTTGGGGCCTCTGTTATTGAGATACACTTTTCTGACATGCAGGCCAAAATCAATGGGCTATGGCTGACCAAGTTTGCAGATTATTGTAAGCTGGTTGCTGAGACCAATTCCCCTAGTGATGTGGACATCCTCTAAGAGGGTCTCACCCAAAAAAATGACTGGTGCCAGAAACATGGCCTCAAGCTGAATACCATTCTCATCCCCTTTGGTGAGAGTGATGTCTCCACAAATTATCACGTTAATAACAACATCCTAAGCCACAATCAGTCATGAGGAATTTGAGCATCCAGGTTGATAGCAACCTCACTTTTGACCACCAGGTTGCTTCCGGTGTACAGAAAGCTTTCTACATGGCCCACTTTATAAGTAAGGGTATCTCATCCAGGGACAAGGAGGTCATAATATCCTTGTATTCTTCCCTTATAAGGCCCATTATTGAGTACAATGCCCCTTTCGGCATGTACATCGCAAAGCACATGGACCAGCTGAAGAGACCACAGAAGTTCCTCACCAGGAGAATCCAGGGCCTCAAACATCTACCCTACACTGACAGGCTAAAAAACCCTGTCCCTCTACTCAATTTTATACAAACTCCTCAGAGGTGACCTCTGTCTTGCATACAAAGCAATTTCAGACCCCGCCTTGATGGGACTGCTGAATATCCACAAGTCAAGCTCCACTCGAGTAACCTGCATGCGTGACCTCAACCCGGTCTGTGGCATCAATAGGACTTCTTGGTGGGACAGATTTGTGTCCCATATACTCCTACATCTGTGGAATAGACTCCCTCTCCATGTCAAGCAGAGCACCTCTTTATCCCTTTTTTTAAGCATAACCTGGATAACTGGAGGGTAAAAAGAAAATACACCCCTGAGATTCCACCTGTGTTCCTGCTGGACTGGGGCATTGGGTGCTGACTTGGCTAAACATGGGCTAAACTCCTGGCTAGGCTTATAAAGGCCTCAGGGCCAATAGCCTAGTAACTTCCTATGATCCTATGATCCTATGACCATCTTCTGCCTGGCTCTTCCAGTGCATGAGCTGCTAATCAAACTTGGTCCGTCATGGTCATAGTAAGACATTTATTACACTTTGCCTTAGAGCTGGGAAATTCTTTGGTCAGTATTTTTGACACTTTATAGCAAGTGTCAAGTGGTCCATGTACTTAGCTCTAAAGAATAGAAATGGGCCCATTTGTGCTCCTAAGAATTTCAACTTTTCATAGCACTGAATCCATCGACTGCAACCCCACTGCATGTTATTACAGTACAGTTAACTGGAACATTCTATGTGCTGAGCAAAACAATAGCTTTGTTTTCTTTTACAGTTCAAGATCAAGTCAGATTGGTCAATTCAGTTGTAAATATTGTAGATCAAGGGTGGCACAGTGGTGCAGCAGTTGGTGTTGCCACCTCACAGCAATAGGTTCTTCTGTTCAATTCTCATCTGGGGTGCTTTCTGTGTGGAGTCTGCATGTTTTCCCTGCATTCACATGGGTTTCCTCTGGGTGCTCCAGTTTCCTCCACAATCCAGAGACATGTGTCTGGGGCATTTCTCCCAGGCCCTCCACTGAAAATGGGCTCTGTCCCAGTTGGACTTTCCTGGTATATAAATAAAAAGAAACTATGAATGAGTAATTAAGAATGATAAGATATTTAAACTGTTGTGCATTCACTGATGAGAGAGGCTCTGAGTTTTGATAATAATGAGATAGTGTTAATGAGTTCATTACAGAGAAGAGATCCCAGAGGTCCCAGAACTGATTCATATGGAACAACTTTTATAATGGCCATACTGTGTCCGAATGGCAATCCTACTCTCATGTTATCCTGCTCCATACATATTTTACAAGGTAGATAACTGTGGTGTAAAAGTGAACCTCTCCTGCTGGCTGTGAGACACCCTTCCAGGAACAGGAATATACTGTATAGAGTTACTGTCACCTGGAGCTATGATGTCCTGTGTAGCTGCCATGCTGTCTGCTGTGACATGTTTATTATGACTATGCATCATTGCATACTATTGTTGTGCAGGATGGTGCACCACACATCTGTAATGACAGGCTATCCAAATCACAGTCACATGATGTGCCATTCATTAACATTTTTGTGTACACCATCATGCACCATTGTACTGTTTATGAATGGTGTACCAAGGCCATTACCCACAAATAAGTAAAAAAAAACTGTCAGTGTAACAGATGGTATATTATGTTTATGAAGTGTACTATGCACTGAATGTTAGTTCAGGTGAAACAAAAATCACTGAAAAAAGTGTATTTATCTCCTTCTCTCTTTGTGTGTGTGTGTGTGTGTGTGTGTGTGTGTGTGTGTGTGTGTGTGTGTGTGTGTGTGGGTATATATATATATATATATATATATATATATATATATATATATATATATATATAAAATCTCTGTCTCTCTCTCTCTAATATATATATATATGTATATATATATATATATATATATATATATATATAAAATAGATGTATTTATACATATGTCTATCTATACATACACACACACATACATGCATATATATTAACAAGGACATTGGCAGCCTCCAAACACTTGATCCCACACAGTTTGGCTTCATCAAGGGGAGGTCATGTCTGTTAAATTTAGTCGACTTCTTTGCAACAGTCACCAAGCCATGGACGAGGGGAAGATGGTGCACACCGCCTACCTTGAGCTGGCCAAAGCCTTTGACTCTCGGGCACAATGGATAAACTCTCTCAACTAGGCATCGATCCATATGTTACCAGATGGGTAGCAAACTGGCTCACTGATAGAACCCATGTAGTTAAAATAGGGGAAGCCACCTTAAGCAGTAGGCCCATAACAAGTGGCATACCCCAGGGTTCAGTCTTCGGGCCTCTTTTATTTGGGATATAATTTTCTGAGGTGCAGGCCAAAACCAGTGGGCTATGGCTGACCAAGTTTGCAGATGACTGCAAGATGGGTGCTGTCATCAATTACCCTAGTCATGCGGACATCCTCCAAGAGGGTCTCACTCAGACAAATGACTGGTGACAGAAACATGGCCTCAAGCTGAATACGAAAAAAATGTATCTTCATCCCCTTTGGGGATAGTGTCGTCCACACAAATTGTCACATTAATAACAACATCCTAAGCACTCAATCAGTCACCCAGGTTGACAGCAACCTGACTTTTGACCACCATGTTGCTTCCATGGTATGGAAAGCCTTCTACATGGCCCACCTCATAAGTAAGGGTATCTCATCCAGGGACAAGAAGGTCATAACATCCCTGTATTCTTCCCTTATAAGGCCCATTATTGATTACAACTCCCCCTTTTGGCATGTACCTCACAAAGCACATGCATCAGCTGGGGAGACCACAGAGGTTCCTCACCAGGAGAATCCAGGACCACAAACATCTACCATACACAGATAGGCTAAAAGCTCTATCCCTCTACTCAGTTTCATACAGACTCCTCAGAGGTGGCCTCTGTCTGGCATACAAGGCGATCATGGACTCCATGTTGATGGGACTGCTGTACATCTGCAAGTCAAGTCCACTCGAGTAACCCACATGTGCAGCCTCAACCTCGTCTGTGACATCAACAAGACTTGTTGGCGGGACAGATTTGTGTCCCAAAAACTCCCTCAGCTATGGAATAGACTTCCTCTTCACATCAAGCAGAGTACCTCTTTACCCCATTTTCAGCACAACCTGGACAACTGGATGGGAAACAGAAAATATACCCCTGGGATTCCACCAATGTCCCTGCTGGACAGAGGCATTGGGTGCTGATTTGCCTAAACATGGGCAAAACTCTTGGCTAGGCTTATAAGGGTCTCAGGGCCAATAGCCTAGTAATATATATATATATATATATATATATATATATATATATATATATATATATATATATATATATACTGTATACATACACAACTATTCAATGTAAGATTGAAAACAGAAAATAGTGAACCTCACCTAAGGCTTCTTGCTAGGGTTACCACCTGTCCCACTTTGCGAGGAACAGTCACTCTTTGGGCAGTTGTGTCCTGACAAAAAATTGTAAAAATGGCAAATGTCCAGAGATTTTAGGACAAAATGATTTCCTATATTTTATGTAATTGTTGCATAAAACAGCTATTCTGTATCTAAAATACCTAAATGTTATAAGAAACAGAATAAGCAACTAAAATGCTACAAGACTAAACTTTTATTTAGGCAAAAAATTTAAGTTCTAACTTTTGTACTGACCGTGGGTATGTGTCGGCCTGTAAAATCTGATGTTTGTACCAAAAATGTCCCACTTTGTCCATTTAAAAAGGTGGCAACCCTACTTCTTGCCCACTTAGTAGTGCACAGCTACAGTTATCCCACTCTACAAGGGGGGATCCACCTTGGATCCCAGGAACTACCATCACATCAGTCTGACGAGCCTGATCTGCAAGGACATGGAACGCATTATCATGGAACTTATAAACAAAGACAATGGCAACCTTCAAACACTGGACCCCACCCAGTTTGGGTTCATGAAGGGCTGATCTTGTCTCCTGAACCTGATTGACTTCTTTGAATCAGTCTCCAGAGCTGTGAACGAGGGTAAGGTGGTCCACACAGCCTATCTGGACCTCACCAAGGCCTTCTACACTATCCCCCACTCTGCAATCATAGATAAACTTACTAAGCTGGGCATAAATCCCTATGTCACTCAATGGGTTGCCAACTGGCTTACTGACAGAACCCAGACTGTAAAAGTAGCTGACTCCAAATCCAGGTCCAGACAAGTGACAAGTGGAGTACCTCAGGGTTCAGTCTTGGGACCACTCTTGTTTGGCATCTACTTCTAAGAAGTATAGGCCAACACTAAGGGACTCTGGCTAATAAAGTTCGCAGGTGACTGCAAATTGGGAGCCATTATTGAATCCCCATATGATATGGATATTCGACAAAAGGGCCTTACAGAAACAGATGCTTGATGCCAGAGCCACGGGCTCAAGCTTAATGCCAAGAAATGTATAGTTATCCCCTTTGAGAAAAAACATGTACCCATGAATTACCACATAGGTGGCAGTACACTAAACACCCAAAGTGTGATTAGAGATTTAGGGACACAGGTGGACAGTGGTCTCACCTTCGATAACCACATCGCCACAACAGTCAGGAAATCCTTCTATGTGGCACACCTCATCACTAAGGGCGTTTCATCCAGGAAAAAGGAGGTCATTGTCCCACTGTACTCATCCCTCATTAGACCCATTATAGAGTATAATGCCCCATTTGGTATGTACCTCACAAGACATCTGCAACAGCTGGAAAGGCCGCAGAAATACTTCACTAAAATAATCACAGGCCTAAAGCAGATGCCATATGCTGACCGTCTAAAAAAACTCCAGCTATACTCTGTGGCATATCGTCTACTCAGAGGCGATCTCTGCTTAACATACAAGGCCATGTCAAACCCTGAGCTGTTGGACATGCTCCACTTAAAGAAATCCCAATCCCTCAGAGCAACACACTCCAGGGATCTAAACCTTGTCATCACAATGAACAAAACATGCTGGAGGGATAGGTTCCTGACCCAGAGAGTCCCCATACTCTGAAATAGACTGCACATACATGTCAAGCAGAGCGCCTCCTTGGCTCTCTTCAAAAAGAACCTTGATGATTGGATGGGAGATAGGAAATTCACCCCGGGGATCATGTCAGTCACCTGCTAGACAAGGGTCCAGGGAAGTAAATATTGTGGGAGGAAATATCCAGGGAATTGTTATGGCTAGTCTTGTATAGGCCCTAGGGCTGATAGCCTAGTACCAACCTATGAATCTATGAATACGGAAAAGAGAATACAAAAAAACACTGAAAACTGCTAAGAACAAATCAGGAAACAATGAATAGTTCTCTCCCACTGAAAAAGACTTCTGTATCTGTAAACTCCACCTACAAAACCCAGATCAAGCATTGCCTGAATAGTGGTACTATTAGGGAAAGGGTTTTTAGTAATGTAATGTGTAGGGCTAGGATGAGGGGGCAATGGTAGGTTAGGATTAGCGTTAACACACACAAATAAGGGTGGGCAGGGGAGCTTTGTCCCCCTGGACCATATTACCCATGTGTGCTAACTCCTAATCATACTGCTGGCCCTCATCACAACCCAAACCCTTTCCCTTTCAGTACTACTGCACAAGACAAAAGGGCACGTGCACATACACACACAATGACAAATATAACTCTAAATGTATACCCTTACATAGCCTTTACTCTAACCCTAATAGATGAACACTCACACACACATTCTAACTGTGAAAACAAGGTCCCGCATATGATATCTTCACAACCGCCACCTTCTCAGTCAAATATTAATTTTCCTGCACACTCCTACTCACCTACACTATACAAAACTTCAATTTAACCATATTACATTCTCACAAATGAACACTCTCATCAGTACAGTCAATATTTTTTGCACCCCCACACACTTTTCTATCAAATGAACATTCTGCTGTTTGAGTTACACCCATACATAAAACACAACCACCAATAGATAAATAGATAATAATAGACAGATGGCAGACACAGATAGATAGACAGACATAGAGATATATGTTATCACTAACTGATCTGCTGTTCAAATTATTCTTTAGAGCCTTCTGGCTGATTTTCTGCTGTTTTAAGTAATTTTTTTCAGTGTCTTACTGCTATTTTCTGCTGTGTTAAATATTCTGAAGTGTTTCCCTGTGAAACTAGGGTAGTTAGTAGCTGTGGCATAGTCCAGATCCAGGCTTGCTGCTTCTGGAACTGTTTGTAGTGGTTTGTTTGTCCTGAGCATGTTTTCCAGGCCATCATGGATTGGAAGGACCCTAACTGCACTTTTGTAAGAAAATTGTGTTTGATTGCTAACTGACTGGTAAAGGGAGGCTGGTCTAGGGCTTGGAATAAGCATCCTCATTGGCCCTTTTGAAATCTGTTAGAGTTTTTTTCAGGTTTTAGCTTTTGGTATTTAGACCTTGCATCTGAGCAGGTTCTGCTTGTTTGTGCATCACGCAGCACCATGCAATGCCATGCAATTCTGCTCCAAAGCTGCACAGTTAAATTCAACAAATTTTCCATTAAAACCCAGGCAGAAATATCCATTCACTGAGCTCCTCTGTGATCATTTCTGAAAAGCCACCCCTATTGACAACAGTCTTCAACTTAGCATTATGGACAGTTGGACTACCTTTGTTTCACCTGCCAACTTTGTTGACCTGGGTCTCTTAAGGCAGTGTAGCAATTGCCTCATGTGCACAGACACCCCTCTACTAATAATACAGTCTAGTACAGAGTGCAAAAGATGTATTTACACCAAGAATCTAGAAGCCATGCTCTTTCTCACTCAAAACAGTAACACAGAGAATGTTGTCAACTCACCCACCACTATGTATGCTCATAGTACCATTACTCATACACATACCACTACTCACACACATAGTACGCATCAAACACATAAATCCACATATGAGGAGGTTCTCTCAAAAAACTTATCGAAACATCAGAGACCTCCAAAACACAAGTCTGCTACAGCTAACACAGTCTCTACAGCACCCATGACACATAGCAACACTAGTGCCTCATCCACCATGCCTGTAAGGCGTAACACTCAAAAAACAAGTTTTCTTGTTATTGGAGACTCAATAATGAGACACACAGATGCCCTACTCACCAGGCTGGACAAGTATAAAGTCACAGTCAGCTGCCTGTCTGGTCCCAGGAGTCGCAAAATCACACATGCACTTAGATCTCTCAGCAACAAGTACTGCTATGACTCTGTCATAGTTCATATCGGTGTGAATGATCTGAGACATACCTCACTGGACTATATAAAGACAAACATGGTCGAGCTCTCTGAGTATGTGTTCCAAGTAGGTATGTCCCTAGCCTTGAGCAGCATACTACCCTCACCTAGAATGATGCCATAGTATAGACAAAAAATGATTAATTTCAATAATTGGCTTAGTTTTTACTGTCATTCCAAGGGGATCCAGTTCTTGTCTACCTGAAAAGCCATGGTCGACCAACCTCACTGCTTTGCCAGAGATGGTTTGCATCTGACACCCCTAGGCTTTCAGCTGCTGGCAAAGGCTGTTGCCTCCCCCATAGTACCTTTTTTAGGCAAGGTCTCGAAAACAACATTAGCAATGTGAAATTAACCAATCAGAACAAAATAAGGGTCATGCTGCTAAATACTAGGAGCTTAAACCAAAAACTGCACTCCCTGGAAGCACTTCTGTCACTAGAAAATGTAGATGTCTGTGCAGTCACAGAAACCTGGTTTAAGGCCTCAGAGAGTACCCCGGCCCTGCAAGGATACAATGCCTTCCACGCCTTTAGACTGCAAAATGAACGTGTGAAAAACAAAGGAGGTGGTGTTTCAATCAATGTTGTTTCTTTTGGCTTTTCCCGGTTAGGGGTCGCCACAGCGGAACTCCGGTCCGCTAATGATTGGTAGTTGATTTTTACGTGCCGAGTTACCATCCCTGATGCACAACCTTCAACAAAGGTACGCCCATTTACACATGTCTCCACACAGAAGACGCTCTAGCTGAGAATCGAACCGGTCAGCGTCTTACTGTGAGGCGACAACGCTACCGCAGCACCACCACATTAGAGATAAATTCACCTCACGTCTAGTCAGGTTGGACAACTCCATGGAGTTACTCCAGGTCCAGGCTAAAGTGGGTATGATCACCATTCAAGACCTAGCCAGTTATAGATCCCCCTCCATGGGTCATGACACCCATGAGGCCTACTTAACCAAACTAAAGAGAATACAAATTTTACCAAACACACTGGTTATGGAGGATTTCAATTATCCCACCATCAACTGGGAAACCTATTCTAGCCCAAACTCGCTAGCACAAAAGTTCCTTGACTTTGTGAATTCAAATACCCTGGAACATATTGCCCATACACTGACAACAGGAACAAACATTCTAGATCTGGTTCTCGCCAACATGTCAAACAGATGCACTGCAGCAACTGTTGGACCCTTATTAGTTAAAACTGACCACAAGTCAGTCACCTTCGGACTGACACTAACACCAGAACTCACAAAGGGTGAAATCAGACTAAAAAACTTCACCAAGGCAAACTATACCCTGCTGAAGGTATAAATGTATTCTGAGCCCTACCCCAAGCTGAAAGTGTTAACTATGTCAATGCTTACACCAAAGCTCTGTACAATCACTTGCATAAGTATATAAACTTAGCTGTACTAGATAGAATCAAAGCCGGAGCCCCAAGTAAAATTAAGCTGCCATGGTGGACTTCAAGGATCAATAAACTCTACAACAAATGCAAAAGGTTGCTGTCCAAGAAAACAAAGACAAGGACTCAACAATGGAAAAGCACCCTCCCCAGCCTTAATGGGCAAATAAGACAACTTGTCAAATCCTCCAAGAACTCCTTTGAGAGAAATCTAGCAAGTACTACCAAGGATAAACATAAGGCCTTTTACAGCTACATATGTAACCTAAGTGTAGCACCCAAGCATGAGCAGAACTGGTGGCCAACAGTATCACACACAATGACCCCACAGAGATAGCGAACCTGCTAGCGTATAGGTTTGGAAAACATTTCACTCCCTTATCCCCTCCTAGCTTATAACAATCCCTCCCCCAAACTTCCACTCACCTTACATATCTGAAAAGCAGGTCCTCAAAGCCCTGTTTGAGGCAAAGAACACAGCCTCTGTGGGACCAGAAGACATCCCAGGCTTTGTACCTGCAGAATGGAGAACAGTTTTAGTTATTCCTCTCCACAAAGGTGACCTAGCAATAAACCCAGGGAATTACAGACCCATAAGTCTGACCTGCACGCAGCATACCTTGACTTGGCAAAGGCTATTGACACAATCCCACATACAGACATTATCAATAAACTTAGCAAACTAAATGTAAACCCCTTCGTTGTAAGATGGGTTGCCAACTGGCTCACAAACTGGACACACACTATAAAAGTGGGTGACTCCACATCAAATAGTAGGCCTGTTACCAGCAAGGTACCACAGGGGCCAGTCCTGGGCCCCCTACTGTTTGGTATATACTTCTCAGATGTTCAGGTCAAAACTAAAGGGTTGTTGCTGACCAAGTTTGCAGACAACTACAAAATACGTGCAATCATTGAATCGCCAAATGATGTCAGTATACTCCAGGATGGTCTCACTCAGACCAGCAACTGGTGTATTAACCACAATCTCAAACTGAATGCAAAGAAATGGATCATCATTCCCTTTGGCACAAACAATGTCCCTTCACATTATCAAATCAATAACAATACCCTAAGTACCCATAAAGTGGTAAGGGACCTAGGATCACAGGTTGACTGCGACCTTAACTTTGACCACTACATGTCTACTGTTGTAAAGAAAGCTTTCTACATAGCTCACTTGATTAGTAAAAGCATTGCCCCGAGAGCAAAAGAAGTTATAACCCTCCATACTTGGCACTTATCCTGCCCATAATTGAGTATAATGCCCCATTCGTTATGTACCATACTAAGCAACTACAGCAATTAGAGAGACCTCAGAGGTTTCTAACAAAGAAGATCAAGGGCGTCCAGCATGTGCCTTACATGGACCAACTAAAATTCCTGTCACTATACCCCGTATAGTATAGACTTCTTAGGGGAGACTTGTGCCTGGCCTACAGAGCAACCCAAGACCCAAACCTAATGAACTTACTGCATATCCATAAATCAACTGGGTCTAGGGCTACCCATTTCAGGGATTTAAATATGGCCTGTGACTTAAATAGGACATGCTGGAAGGACAGATTTATCTCCCAGCGACTGCCATGTCTTTGGAACATGATACCAATTCATGTGAAACAGAGCACCTCTGTGAGACTGTTCAAGAGGAACCTGGATGAGTGGATGTGGCACCATAAATTCTTACCAAGGATAGTGCTCACAAGCCTTCTGGACATGGGCAGTCATCACTAAATGCAATTTTGGGTATTGACTAGTACTTCTATGGTATTACATTAAGTTGAAATGGTTAGGCTTAAAATGACCCTTGCATCATCTGGGACAAGGCTGTGGATCACCAAATAGGCTGTGGCCTGCTTCTGTTATTGGGATTGGTGCTAACACTTTGCTTCTGGTGAGAGAAGAAGCAAAGGAGTATTGTATCCCAACAGAGTGAAGCTGTGAGACCAGCATTAGTAGTAGCCAGGCAGTAGCCATTCATGCGACTCCCCTCTTTACATCATTCTTGACAAGCTAATTCTTTGTTTTCAGTAAGTACTGCCTGATTTGTTTCTAACTTCAGAATTTTTGTCTAAATACTTCATCCTCAAAACTTCAAGGTCTATGTATTAGTTTCCCCTCAAGTGTTTGGCACTGCTTTGTACAGACTCAGACACCGTGACATTTTTCCCATAAAAGAACAATTGAAAGTTCTCCGATACATAGTTGTACAAGGAAAACTAGTTTGCAGTGACAAGCACTGTCCACATAATTGCAAACCAGATACTCCTGACAGTGATTGATATTCTCACTCCAACTGTCTAATCAATAAAAAGGATCTGTTGCCATGGATATGAACTTTCCTACTGTCTCCGTTACTACCATGGTGGATATGGGCATCCTGAGGCAATATAGAAATTGCCTCATGTTTACTGACAACCAGTTAATTCTAAAACAAACTAATATGGTATGTGAGAGATGTATTTACACAATGTCACTGCAGGTAAAGCTCTCACATGAAAGTACTCCTAATGTCAATAAGGCTGTCAGTAGTATACATGCTGCACCAATCACACACAATTCAAAGCAGACATATCAACCCACATATGCTTCCTAAACCACAAAGACCTCCTAGATGAAGTACACATAACAAATACCCACAGCAGTCCCAAATGCTCTCTTTCAAAACAACACCCTAATCAACACATAGAGCTACATTTCATGGAGACTCTACCTCTAAGCTCATAAGGCAAGCCATGACACAATCCAACATTTTAGCCATCAGAGACTCCATCTTGAGACACACTGATGTCCCTCTCACCAGGCTGAGTAAGGAGAAATTTACAGTCAGTTGCTTATCAGGGGCTAGGATCCACCACATTACACATGCACTCAGGTCATTGGACCACATTTACCAATATGACTCAGTCATATTGCATGTAGGAGTAAATGACCTGAGACATACCTCCCTAGACTATATGAAGAGAGACATCATGGAGCTCTCAGAATATGTGTCTCAGGCTGGTATGAGCCTAGCATTGAGCAGCATTTTACCTTCTCTGAGGATGATGCCACAGTATGAACAAAAGATAATTGACTTTAATAATTGGCTTAGTTTCTGGTGTCATTCTAAGGGGTGCAATATTTGTCAGCATGATAGGAGATGGTCAACAGACCACGGTGCTTTGCCAGGGATGGTCTGCACCTCTCCCCTCTAGGCTTTCGAATATTAGCTACAACATTCTCTTCCCCCATAGTGCCTTTTTTAGGCAATGCCAAACTGAAAGTACTTCCAGCATAGCAAATCAAAACCAAGAAAATCTAGAGGTATTACTGCTCAGTGCTAGGAGTTTAAACAAAAAATTCTACTCCCTAGAAGCTCTCTTTACCCTAGAGAATGCTGATGTCTGTGCAGTCACTGAGACATGGTTTAAAGCCGCAGAGAGCACACCAACAGTGCATGGTTATAATGCCTTCCACACATTTATGCCAGCTACTTCACAGGCAGGGACTAAAGGTGGAAGTGTATCTATTTACATCAAAAGTAAATATACTGCAAAGCTGGGCAAACAGGACAATGCACTTGAGCTGCTCCATGTTCAAATCACCATACGTAAAATCCACTTCCTTGCAAGCTATCGGTCCCCCTCTATGACCCAGGAAACCCATACCATGTATTTAAACTTATTAGAAACACTAACCACCCAACCAAATACCATATTCATGGGTAACTTTAATTACCACACTATTAACTGGGAATCCTGTACAACACCGAACATACATGCACAGAGATTCCTGGATTTTGTAAACACAAACTCCTTGGACCAGATAGTCAATACACCAATCAGGGGTGCAACCATACTGGATCTGGTCCTCACTAATATGGGAGACTGCTGCACACCACCTACTGTAATGCCTTCCCTAGTAAGGTCAGACCACAAAATGGTCTCCTTTGAAGTAAATATAAAACCTGGACCCCCAGCTAAACCTGGAATATTCAAGAACTATTCTATGGCTAACTTCCTGCTATTAAGTGAGAACCTGGCAACATTTCAAGCCCCCATAAACCCTGAGAACACTTCTGCCTATGCAGAACTGTTCACAGAAACCCTGTAAAAGCATGTCAATAGCTGTATGGAAGCAGCTGTACCCACCAGTAAAAGTACAGAACTAACTCAAAAAACAAGCAACCCTGGTGGAATCACAAATTCAATCAGCCATATAACAGAAGGAAAAAAGTCATGGCAAGAATTAGGCGGTGCAGCACCCAGCAGGACAAAAGCATCTCATCAAACTCAAAGGACAAATAAAGTCTACAAAAGCCAAATCTAAGGTAAGTTTGGCCTCCCAGGCCAAGGACAACCACAAAGCATTATTTAGCTCTGTCTGCAACCTCAAAGGCAATGCACAATTGTGTGCAGAATTAATTGTAAATGGAGCCACCCATACTGAGCCACAAGATATAGCAAACCTCCTGGCTGATGAATTCAGCTCCAACTTTGCCACTCTCTCCCCTTCAACCTTCCCTCAGGAAATATCATCAAATATGACTCCCCCTACTATCACTAGGGAAAAGGTCTTTAATGCTGTCTTACGACCAAGAACACTGCATCAATGGGCCCATACAATATCCCAGAATGCCTTCTAAATAGCACGAAACATGATCTATCAGGGCCTCTGGAATTACTATTTAACTGTAGCCTCCAAACAGGCTTTGTGCCTCATGAATGGAGAAAGGCAACAGTCAACCCTCTGCACAAAGGTGGGCAATCTACAGACCTTGGAAACTACAGACCCATAAGCCTCACTAGTCTTATATGTAAAGCCATGGAAAGAACTATCATGGAGATAATCAATAGAGATATAGTAAACCTACAGACCCTGAACCAACCCAGTTTGTTTTTGTCAAGGGCAGATCATGCCTACTCAACCTGGTGGACTTCTTTGAGAAGGTCACCAAAGCAATGGATGAGGGCAAAATCATTTATACTGCCTACCTTGACTTGGCCAAGGCATTTGACACAATACCCCATTCTGACATTGTTGACAAACTCAAGAGGTTAGGTACAAACCCATATGTCACCCAGTAGATAGCCAACTAGCTCACAGACAGGACCCAGGAAGTTAGAATTAGGGAGTCTACCTCTACAAAGAGGCCAGTCGCAAGTGGAGTCACTCAGGGATCAGTCCTTGGACAGCTCATTTTTTTGCATTTACTTCTCAGAAGTCAAGGCCAATGTCGGTGGTCTCTGAGTGACTAAATTTGCAGATGATTGCAAATTAGGAGCTGTCATTGACTCTCATACTGACACAAATGTTCTTTAGGAGGGACTGACACAGACAAACAACTGGTGTCAGAGCCATGGACTAAAACTAAATGCCAAGAAATGCATAATAGTATCCTTTGGGAGTTCATCCATCCCTGGTAACACTCATATTGACAACATACCCCTTACGGTTGACCCAGCAGTCAGGGACTTAGGGACACACATAGATAGTAATCTAGCCTTTGATCATCATGTGTCTACAGTGGTGAGGAAATCATTCTATTTTGCACAACTTATAAACAAAGGTATGGCATCTAAGTTCAAGGAAGTCATTGTTCCACTGTATTCGGCATTCATCAGACCTATCATTGAGTACAGTGCCCTGTTTGGTATGTACCTAACCAGGTATATCCAACAACTGGAATGTCCACAGAGGTTTCTCACTAAAAGAATACAGGGCATAAGTAAAATGTCCTATGCAGACCGCCTCAAGGCCCTATAGTCTGTCTCCTACAGGCTTTTGAGGGGAGATTTATGCCTGGCATACAGGGCATTATCAGGCCCCACTCTGATGAACCTCCTGCAAATCCACAAAACAAACAGCACCAGAACTACCCATTCTAAACACTTAAACCTTGCCTGTGTTAAAATTAGGACTTGCTAGAGAGATAGGTATGTATCCCAGAGCCTACCCAGTTTATGGAACAGGCTCCCCATCCATGTGAAGCAGATTTCCTACCTAATCCAATTCAAGTGCAACTTGGACAATTGAATGGGAAACCGGAAATTCATCCCTGGTTTGTCACCTATATCTATAATGGACACAAGTAACCTATAAATGGTTCATCTCCGAGGTCCATGCTTATCAAGGTTATCAGAACTTTTCAGAGATTTGGGATGCATGGCTGGGCTTTAAAAGGGCTTTGTGGTCGTTACCCAAGTAAACACCTATGAACGTATAAAAGAGACTGTAACCCTGTTGTATGGGACTATACTTAAAGGTACTTTAAGGTATTTTGTACTCTACATCATTATTTGGGAAGAATCTGCATTTGTTTCTGTTTGTATGCAATGAAACCACATAATTTTATAGACGGTTAATCTGTGCTGTATTTCTATATTCCACTTTGGTGGAGAACATGTGCATATCTGGTGAAAACAATGCAATTTGGCTATCCAAAAAGAGTAGAATGCTAATGCAGGACAGAGAAAAAGCAGGGAAACAAGTGCAAAAATGTAAAACACCTCAATACATACCTTGAAAGCTTCAGAATGCCTTGCAAATGGATTAAAAACCAAATAAATGAAGACAAAAACTATACTATAATAACTTTCAGAATAATACTGAACATAATCCTAAAAATTTTTGGACATCCCTTAAAAAATCTGTAGATGCCGGATCTATAACGATGCCTAAAATATTTCACGTATGAAATAACCAACCAGGGAGGAAGACTCGAGGCATATACCTAGGATGGGACTGAGCCGAATGGGTTCGAATCTTTTCAGCTCAGCTAACTGGTGAATTTTTAAAAAGACTACATGAGTCTGGAAGGAGCTAAATATCAAGACTATGAAAAAGTGAAATAAAGGAGGGCACAACTCTGTTTTCATAGCTGGACATTTTCTGCTAACAAAATAACAAGATCGAATTTAAGTGATTTAAAAGATGTACTAAAATTGTAGATAGATTTGGATGGTCAACACTCTAAAAGTATTGACAGAAATGTTACCTACTGATAAATTTCGCAGGGTTTTGTCTAGTTCTTTATAAAAGAGTTTCCAAATGATCCTAAGAATGCTGAAAACTTTGTTTTACTTGTAGAGAGATTGTTATGCAATCAAACTATGTATAAAACTAAAGAGTTTGGACCTATGGCAAAGCATGTGACACATTCTGGTAACTAACAGAAAGTATCAGCTGCAGATATGTTCTGTTTTAAGTGTAGGAAAGGCATCATTTAAGGTGATTTTATACTAATAGTAGTAACATTGACATACCCGGAAAAAGTGAAATCAGTGAAAAACAAGCTACAAATAATATATATATTTTTTTTATGGTCCTCTCAGGCCTCATAGTTACTGGCCTGGCCGGCCCCCAGTGCCACATGTCCTTGCCAATTTACAAGCTACTCTTCTACCCTTCTGATCATACTCCAGTTTGCTGGAGCTGGTCATGGATCCTAAGGGCATCCTGGGGACTCGTATCATCTGTGCTTCCATGCGGGTAGGTTGTTTATGCTGAATCCACTCCATTTCCCTGCCTCCACACTTGGTCACATCAGAGGGCAACTCCCCTCTTTGGACCACACCCCCCTTAGGGAGCATATCAATGAGTGCCCTCCCACCTAGGACAAGCTCTCCCACCCCTTCGCTGCCTCTCTGTCAGTCAACTGAGTTGTTACTCAAATCCACATCAGCTGGGCCATAGTCAGGGCATTCTCACTCTACGTCACCAGATCGGCTTTTATACAAATGATATTGAGCCTATGGAGTGTGATAAATTGCAAGAATAGCTGCATCAGCCTTCTGGTATTGTGCTACTGTGAAGTTAATTAAATGCAGTTTATTACTTGATGGCAGGGAGGTGCTGGGACTGCTATATTCAGGTCTGTTGGTCACATTTATAAAGACATAGTATGTGTGTAAAAAGAAAGACCTTACAAAAACAAAACAGTTGAAGTAGCCTGCATTCATGCTTACATTGAACAGTATTCCATTACTCAAGTAGAAATACAAACTGTGTCTGGAAAGCTAGTTCATTCTGTTGCTGTAATAATTGAGCACAATACGTGATAACAGGGGAAGGGCTTTCCTCATGTTAAAGATTTGTGAAGGCAGTGAGGAGAATACAGTCATTTTGACAGACCACGTATTCAGCATGAGGAGAGGAACCAACAAGTGAGTAAGCCTATTGATAAAAGTCTAGTTAACGCTGAAAAAAATGGGGGAACAACTACCAGATGCACTCCTAGTAATATGAGTCCAACAAAGATCACAGAATAGTGTTAGAAAGGCCTAAGTGTGCAAAGTTTTGGCTAAAGCTACAGAAAGAAGAAACTGCACATTTTCAATATTTATTTATTGGCATTTGATTACCAGGAAAGTCTGACTGGGGAGAAGCCCATTTTCAGCGGAGGCCAAGGGAAAAAAGCTCCAAATTATTACAAAACATTTTAAGAACAATAATTATACAATCTTCAAAAATAAAACAAAAAATCTGCAGTTTAAATAATTATTCTGGGGAAGGTTGGGCGCCGGGATGGCAACTCGACACTGTAAAACTCCACTGCCAATCATGAGCGGACAGTTGATCCGCTATGGCGACCCCTAACCAGGAAAAGCCGAAACAAGAAGAAGAAGAAGATATAATATGAAAACATCGGTAAAGAATTGATACAAGGTATATGACAATCACTTAATATTTAGAGAAATTTTAGACAGTTTGCAGAGAAATTAAAGGCAAGTTAGTTTAATACAAACAGGAATTGCATTATGAAGTGAGGGAAAAACAGGCTTATGGTATATTTAGAGAGAAAGTTAGGGAAGAGAATTAAATAGCAGTAAGAAAGTAAGTGAAAAACTGAGAGTAAGGAGGTGTAAGGAATGAAAAGGTACTTCTTCACATTTAGGCATATAGTTTATCCTGGTTTTGAGCAAAATCAATTCAAAGAGATATATTAGCAGATATCTAAGGCTGAACAAATATCAAGAAAAGAACCAGTATAAGGAAAGGAGTTAAGTAATAAACTACACAGCTTGAAAGTCTTGCTAAGCAGGAGTAAATATGAAATTGCTGCCTGAAAGCATTGTAGAACAGTGAGATGAAATAACTATCAGAACACTAGAGGGTGACCCACTCAATGAAAGTGGATATTTCAAGGGAATGAAGTTAGGAAGCATGGGAAATGAACAATTTGTGCAGAATTCTAAACTTTCTGCAAAGCTAAAACACAAAACTCCCAAAATGGAGAATTCCAAGGAGCAGGTGAGTGTTGAGGAAGAGGAACTTTTCAAAAAGAAAGACGTCTGTAGTGCATTAAAGAGGACAAAACAGTAGCTGGTCAGAGTTCTAAACTAACTTCTGTCAGTGTAAAATAGAAAACTCACATAAGATACACTTCTGTAGAATATATATCTGTAAGGAAGTGAAAAGCAAAACCAAATATAAATCCTTTGCAACTGGAGTTCAGCCTAGAGAAAAAAAAAAGTTGAGAGGGGAAGTGTTAACTCATACTTAAGACACAAAGAGGGCAAACTACAGAAGGAATGGATAATAAGAGGGTGGAGTATATTGAGAGGCAAGACAGAGCCCTAATGTTATTCTTGTTGTGCCAAGATATTGTAACTGTAAACAGAGGAAAGAGGGTTGTGAACATCATGCTCATAAAGGAAAAGAACCAGAAAAAAAGAATAAAGTAGAAACAGCAACTTACTCTAAAGAATATTGGCACAAATTGCCTTTCTTAGAAGAATCAGACATTGAGATTCTGGTGACTATATTAGTGGGAGTAGAGATAATGCCTTCTACTACACTCTAAGGAAACTCATGAGCTGACTGACCTGCATTTAAGCTTATTAAACTTTAGAAAAAGGCACAATAGAAAGTTGACACTTTGATCAGAGTAAGGGAAAATATAGCTAGAGTATAGAGAAGTCAAACAAAATATTCTCATTTTTTGCCCATAGTTTGAGTTACAAAATGACTCATTGTACAGAGTAATTAAGTACAGAAAGGAAGCAGTGCATCAACTGTTAGTGCCCAAACCTTTTTGAAATCTAGTGATGAGGTTAGCACATAGTCATGTACTAGCAGGGCACCTGCAAATGGTCAGGGCTATAACCTGATGCCAAGTATGTTGCCGGTTACCTAGACAGTATCAGAATGTACTCTGAGGACTGAGACTCCTATCCAGCTAAGGTACAGGCTGTGCTATACTTCTTGAGCCAAGCCAGGATAAGGTTAATACCTCCAAGAGCAAGGTTGACATCACAAAGTTAAAATAGTTAGGATATCAAATAGGTAGAGAAATTGTTAGGCTCCTGAAAGAACAACTAAAAGCAGTGACAATCTGGCCTATTGCAGACACAAAGAAGCAAGACATTCTTGAGGTTATATGGGTACTACTGAAATGTGTACCCCGTTTTGCATCAATAGCAATCCCTATTATGGATCTGGAAAAAAGGAAGATGACCCTTTAAGGAAAATGGACACCAGAGGCAGACATTTTTAAGTGGTTAAAGGAAGTATTGTATTGAGATTTTTACTTCATCTCATTTAGTTTTTGTTTATCTTTTGTTAATCTGTTTAGCCCCACTATGTCAGTGTTCCCTTTTCAGAGGATACCAAGCTGGTCTTCATACTGACTAGAAGAACTTCACCCAGGGCACTGGGTAACTTCCTTTACTCTTTAGAATATGATATTGGATAGCACTGCTTTGTGGAGGAAGAGGGAGTAGACTCCGTGATGGTGGAAGCTGTTGCAACTACAAACATTTCTGTTGTAAAAATTCTGATGCTTCTTCTGAGATTATTATGACAATTTTATTAGATGAAAATATACCCAATAATGCTGTTCAGGATATGATAGGACAAGGTGAACCTTCACTAAGTTCTGCACTCAGTTGGGATTAAAAGGGTTGAAGAAAAAATTCCTGCTGAATCTGATGAGTATTGTCTAACCAACTTCCTGTTCAGGCAGGGTGATGCTGTTGAAACAGCTATAAGAGAGCAGACCATGGCTGCTATAATTTTACTTTTCTTATTAAAACTTACGCTGAGGCTGTTGGAACTACTAAAACAATTTATGTGGGGAAAGTTTCAGTTTCTCTTCCTCTGGTTTGCTTACATGCTCGTGAAAGCAAACATTCAGATGGATATGTTTTATGGGACATGATAATTCATCTCCTTGCTCCTTGTTTTTTCTGTAACAGAGATATATGTTATGGTATTCCTCTTGGCAAAAAGCATTTGCAAACATTACTTTTGAGTCTCTGGACTTAGTACTACAAATTTGTTACTTTCAATTCATAAGAAACTTTGCCATGGTCAGACTTTTATATTTTTGTACCTACCACTCTCCTAATTAAACAAAAATGGCATTTACAGTTTAAATCTAATGACTTAACTCCCTGGACGCTGTTTCTTGCTTACAGCCTTTATATGAAACTGTTTCTTGTGTTCCTAAAACCCTGGATGCCATGGGTATATGGACTGGTGGATGGAAAATATATGTTTCTTTGAAGTTAAACTATTTTTTGTTAAACATTTATCTAGTCTACATATTATTAATGCCTATAGAATGGCTCTCTGGTATTCAGGGCAGCCAAAATCATGTTTTTTTTGTTTTTTGGCAGTTTTGATTATCTTATTTAAACAAGTCCCATTAAGAAGTGTGTACATTGTGGATAGCATGAACATACTGGTAAAGAATGTACAAATTCCTGATCACACTGTTTGCAGTGAGTGATTTACCAAAAGAATGTCTATTATTGTTTATTGTTACATCAGACATAATCCGCTATTACAGTTATAGAAGTTCCTAAGCCCTCTTAATCTATTTTCCATAACTCTGGTGCTCATGATGTTTCTGACCTAGATAAACAGCCCTTTATAGAACATACTACTGATAATACCTGTTTAGATGCAAAACCTACTGTTTTTCTACTCCCCTTCTGGTGAAGGTGATGGTGCTGGGGGGGCAGTTTAGACACTGCAGGTTCTTATGAAGTGGAAGATGGAATGGAGGTATGGTTAAGATATTCTAAAATGGGTAATTTTGTTATTACTGGCTATTCAAACTTAAACACACACTTTCAGACTTTGCTTAATAAAAACATATAATTTAAAACAATCTGATGGGTAATTATAACTTTAAAACAATCAGAAAGGTGACACTAAAAGAACATATATATTTCTGCACACATTTCTACACCCCCCCCCATAAAAAGTGTGTGGGTTTGGGGGACCATGGCTTGAAAACTACCCAGTGCCCAAGGTACACTTTATCCATCATAGTTTTGTATGTTGCTATGTACTGTATTTATCATTAATCTAGCAGTTGTGGGGACAGTAGTGTCAGCACTAGTTTGTTGCATCTTTGTAATCATGTTTGCTATTACTTGACTACTTGCATGATTTTGTATTGTTCATTTAGTGATGCTGGATTCTGAGCAGCTGACCACCAGTTTGGTTGTGACCTCCATGCTTTAAACATGGGTGACTACTGGCATCATTACAACTTCGCATAACCATTCTAATGTTCTGATTAAATGGATTCTGAAACACGTTTTATCAGAATTCTTGGATCTCCAGTTTGTTATAGACATTATCAGATGCACAGGTTATCTGATTCCTTAAGATCCTGTCAAGGTAGTTGCTCACAACTAACAACAAATAAAGCTATATATGATTGGCTTAGTTTGAATAGGGTCTATATTACATATTCAAAGTATCAAAACTTCTAACCTCATATGCTCGACATCATATGAGCGAAGTTTGAAACATTGAAAATATAATAAAAAATAAAAAATAAAAATTACCTCAACGCTTTGAGCAGGGGGACAAGCCCCCCTGCACCCCCCACCCCCTACTTAAATATACCAACTCCGAGATTGCACTTCAGTGCAGAAAAGGGAAATTTTCCCATTCTGTGCCATATGGAGCCGTTGCTTTTCACATTCAGACTTTTTAAAGTTTGATCATATGGTGTCGACCATATGACATTCGAACTTTAAAACATTCAAATAATTAATATGGACCCTTTGAATACAGGGTCTAAAACTGTATGCTTTTATTTCATCTTATGTCTTAGCTTAAAGTTATATGACTTGATTAGCTGTTTAATATTTAATTATAGGTTAATTACTTCAAACCTTATACAGGTAGGTGTGGAATATTGAGTGTGATGGGCCTTTTTACTGTAAGAATATATTAATTGCATTGCACACTTTCATCTTCTTATGATGTAACTCATGATGCATCAACGTTGTTGACAGCTCAGTATTTAGAAAAGACATAAGGTATGATAGAGCCATTTCTTTTGGCATGGGTGTCCTCCATAGGCCCTATTAGTATGGCTTATTAATATCCTCCAGATAAACCATCCTTAGACAGGGCACCCTCCTACATGCAAATGTTACTTACAGAGTCTATTCAACAGCTCAGGATATTGGATAGGATCTGTATGACTTATTGCAATGAGAGCGGCAGGAGCTAACTGTGTCTACTGATATAAGGAAAGTTTATATACTCAACAAAAGTGGTTGTCTCTGGATCTTCATATGCAGACACACTATAATTCTGAGACTTACATCTATGTGTAATCTGACCATTAGAGCAAACTGTATCATAATCCTTTCTGTGCTTCCAGGAGACTTGTGGACATCCAGACTAATCATTATGAATATAACAGTCTCAGTGTGGATTTTCACATCCATATGAAGCAGCACTTTAACATATTTTCTGGAAATAAACCGAGAAAAAAAACTGGTGCTTTGGATCTTGATCAATTTCGTGTTAATTTAGATTTGCATTTTAAGATAAGATAAGATACTAAGATGCACTGCAGTCATGTTGAAGGATAGATCACATGCAATTAAGGTGGCAGGTGCCACTTCAGAGAGAAGGAAAGTAACCAGTGAAGTACCACGAGGCTCAGTACTAGGACCCTTCACTTTTGGTACATACTTTTCCAACCTCCATACCAAAACCTCTGATTTTTAAGGCTAACCAAATTAACCAACAACTGCAAGCTGGGTTTCTTTGTCCATTTCCACACTGATCAGCAAGAACTACTCCTTACAAATAAATGGTGTACAGAGAATGGGCTTACACTGGATGTAAACATATGCTGCATTGTCAGTCCCTCCATCTAAATCTTACAGCATAGCCAGAACCCCACTTCACATGGACATAGTAGTCTAGCATCTTAGCACCTGGGTTGAAAACTCT
>NC_056725.1:1181485110-1181492610 GCF_019279795.1 Protopterus annectens | reverse complement strand
ATATAAACTGTAAAACAGGAAATTCCTTCACTTCTGAGCTATCATTTACAGTAATGTTTACTGTTTGCACAAGATAGTGTTTACTGATAAACATCAGGTGCATTTAATTAATTTGTTTTCATGACAAAAGATTAATATAACTTTGCATTTCCCTGTGACTTTGTCCTGTCATCTTTATTCTTCATTTGTCTGCTTTCATTAGCAGCGTATTCAAGATCACATTCAATATGATTCAGTGTCACCAGAGTGATTTTACCATAGGCTACAGAAGAACAATCTGGAACAAGTGGTAAGACAAAATAATTACTCTCCCACAACTCCCAAAGTGCTCCCTTTCACATGTGAAGTGTAATAAAGCTTCTGCTTGAGATGGTGATACCTGTGCTAGGTGTAAAAAGTCTCTTCTTTATGAGGATTGTACAAGTAAAATACATTGATAAGAATAACAATAAAACCAGCATAGTCTTCTTTCGGCTTTTTCCCAGTTAGGGATCGCCACAGTGGATCACCTGTCCGCTCATGATTGGCAGTGGAGTTTTACAGTGTCGAGTTGCCAGCCTGGCACCCAACCTTCCACAGAAGGCACACACATGCACACCTAGGGCCAATTTAGATTATCCAATTCACCTACAGCATGTCTTTGGGATGTGGGAGGAAACTGGAGCACCCAGAGAAAACCCACGTGACCACAGGGAGGACATGCGGACTCCACACAGAAGGCACCCCAGCCGAGGATCGAACCAAAGAACCTCTTGCTGTGAGGTGGCAATGCTAACTGCTGCACCACCGTGGCTGCCCAACAAAACCAACATAGTGCACATGCAAAAAGAAAAAAAGAAAAAAAAAAGAAAGATAAATGTAAATATGGCAATGTAAATCATTATTTTTTCATGTTCCAATAAAACTAAGAAGAGACATATAGACCAGAAACCCCCCAAAATTCTTATGCAAAGAACAAAAAAGAATAATGTTTCAAAATATGAAGGCTATGAAATTTCTAAGCAGGAAATGCTTGTTTTAGTCGAGCTACAAGGGGGTGAGCATTCTGCATCTTACCCTGTGCTGATTTCAAAGCTGCTAAGAAAATCTACAAAACTGTCATTTTTCAATTTATTCTGACTTATACTGCACTTGTATTTGATTAACTGTGCTGTTTTATTAACTTGCATTACATCTGTACTATATTTTTTCACTGTTTTACTGTTTAGCTGTTTAATTGAGTGTGAACTGTTCTGCTGTTATATTTAAGTGTGTATCTGTTATTCGGTGTTAAACCGACCTAAACAGAGTTTAAATATCTTTAGCATAATGTCTTTTGCATAGTCTGGTTACAGGTTTTGATGTATCCAGATCTGTCTGTGTGATTCCTGTATTACCTGGTTTTCCTGCTATGCCATCTTGTGTTGGCTGGGGCCTACCTGCACTTAGTGGGAGTAAATGAACTGGTTGGAACTGGTCTGGCGTAGGGTGTTTATCTAAGAGCTCAGGGACAAGGGTTGATTGGTCAATTCCAGTGTTACTATTTTACTTTTGTTGTTTTTGAGGTACTTAAACCCTGAGTTTGCATGGGTTTGCGCTTGTTTTACTTTGTGCACTGCCACTGTGCTGTTTCAATACTTTGCGTGTTATCTCAGCTGCATTTTTCCCTTACCACCACTCCTGTGTAAGTGAGACCCTCCTTTTCAGCTACTGTATTGATTTTATCCAGCCCTACTCACCTCCATAGGTATACTCCTCAGATAGTACCCACTCTATTATCCCTGACCTCTCTTCCACAGATTCTGACAACCATGGACTGACAATTTCCTATGGTTTATCCTGCTAGTCTGGTTGATATGGTTATCCTGAGAGTGTAGCAACTGCCTCATGTACACTGACAACCCTCTACTACTACCACATAGGAACACAACATGTGAGAGATGCAATTAAATTAAGAACCTAGAATCCTTGCTGTCTCAATCATTAGCCAGTACATCTGGCACTGAGAAGGTTATCTACTCAAACACCACAAACACCACATCTCTAACACCACCCACATCTGTACAACACACTCCCACATATGTGGGAGGTTCTCAACAAAAACATACCTAAACAAAAGAGACCTCTGAGGCAAAAACACACATGCACATCACAATCCACAGCACCAAACACCACACATAGTACACGTACCTGTGTCTCACAGCCCCTAAGGCACAGCCACAAACCCAACATGCTAGTCATAGGAGACTCATGAGACACACAAATTTGCCCCTCACCAGGCTAGACAAGAAGAAAGTCATGGTAAGTTGCTTGTCAGGCACTAGAATCCATCATATCATGTATGCACTCAAGTCTCTCAACAACAGGTACTTTTATGACTCTGTCATAGTCCATGCTGTTGTGAATGACTTGAGATGTACCTCTTTGGACTATATGAAGAGAGACATGATTGAGCTTGTTGAGTATGTGTCCCAGGCAGGTATGTCCCTAGCCTTAAGCAGCATCCTACCGTCACCCAGAATGATGTCTCAATACAAATAGAAAATGATTGACTTTAACAATTGGCTTAGTTTCTGATGTCATTCCAAGGGGATCCAGTACCTGACAGCCTGGGAGGACATGAGTGACAGACCATGATGCTTTGCCAGAGATGGCCTTCATCTGTTTCCCCTGGGCTTCAGGCTTCTGGTAAAGGCTGTTGCCTCTCCCATAGTGCCTTTTTTAGGCAAAGTCATGAGAACAAAATTACCAATGTGAAAAATTCTTCTAAATGAAATGCAAAGGCCATGTTGCTAAATGATAGGGATCTTAACATGAAACTGCACTCATTGCAAGCATTCCTCACCCTGGAAGATGCTGACATTTGTGCAGTCACCGAAACATGGTTCAAAGCTGTGGAGAGCACCCCAGTCTTACCAGGTTACTCATCCTACCATACTTTCAGAACCCAAATGGAGGGCTGCAAAGCCAAAGGAAGTGGAGTTTCAATATTTATCAAAGACATGCACACCTCCAGGCTGGTCAAACAGTATGATGCAGAAGAGACACTCCAGGTGCAGTTAATTGTTGACAAAACACATATTCAAATCATAGGTAGCTAAAGACCCCCAACCATTACTCAAGCTGCCCACTCCACCTATCTGGACTTACTTGAATCCATCAAGATTCAACCCTCTACCCTGATCCTGGGTGACTTTAACTGCCCATCCATAGAGTGGAAGACCTATACTAGCCCAAACATGAGCGCCAGAGATTCCTCGACTTTGTCATTGCCAATGCATTGGATCAACTGGTCAACACCCCCATGAGAGGTGAAAATATCCTGGACCTGGAACTAACCAATGTGAGTAGCCACTGTAGCACCCCTACAATGCCATCCTCCTTGGTAAGATCTGACCATAAAGTGGTCACTTTCAAAGTCACCATCTCCCCTGACCCCCCTCCCACCTTGCTAGAGTGAAACAAAAAAAACTTTTCTAAAGCTGACTTCAACCTCCTGAGCGCAAGTATAAGCAGCTTCACAGCCACTGTCCCTTCAGTTGGAAGTAGCACTAATGTCCAAGCCTACACCAAATAACTATATGAGCACCTACATGGCTGTATGGACTCAGCAATCCTTGACAGAACCAAATCATCTTCCTCAAGGAAGAGGAAACCTGTCTGGTAGACAGCAGCAATAAACAAAGTCTATAAGAAAAGGAAAAAAACTGCTGTCCAGGACCAAGAAGGAGCAGGTGCCAAGTTGGAAGCTCTCTCTCCTTTGTCTGAACAAGAAAATAAGGTCACTGGTGAAATCCTCTAAGGCTAACTTTGAGTCCAAATTAGCTGCATCCACTAAGGATAATCACAAGCGCTTCTTCACATATGTCTGCAATCTCAAAGGAAACACCCAAATCTGTTCTGAACTGGTGGTCAAGAACACCATATGCACAAAAGTCGTAGATGTAGCCAACCTGCTGGCAGACAGATTTAGTGAAAACGTCACCCCCTCTGTCCCCCCATCAGTAAACCAGGATATCCCCAGCACCTGACTCCTCCCCTCAACACCAGAGAGCAGGACTTTAATGCCCTCTCAAAGGCAAAATTACAGCCTCCATGGGACTCAGCAACATCTCTGGCTGCATCCTACATGAACTCAGGCAAGATCTCTCAGCACCATTAGGCACCCTATTCAACCAAAGTCTGAGGACCGGCTTTGTCCCAGCCAAATGGAGGACAGCCACTGTCATCCCTCTACACAAAAGTGAAGTGTCCACTGACCCAGAAAATTATAGGCCCATCAGCCTAACTAGCCTGATCTGCAAGGCCATGGAATGCATTATCATGAAGCTTATAAACAAGGACATTGGCAACCTCCAAACACTTGACCCAATACAGTTTGGTTTTGTCAAAAGGTGATCATGCCTGTTAAACTTGCTTGACTTCTTCAAAACAGTCACCAAAGCCGTGGATGAGGGGAAGACTGTGCACACTGCCTACCTTGCCCTAGCTAAAGCCTTTGACACTATTCCTCACTAAGGAATAATAGATAAACTCTCTCGGCTAAGCATCACCCTGTATGTTACCAGATGGGTAGCTAACTGGCTCACTGAAAGAACTCACTCAGTCAAAATAGGGGAAGCCACCTCTATTAGTAGACCCATAATGAGTGGCGTATCCCAAGGATCAGTGTTGGGGCCTCTACTGTTTTGGATATACTTTTCTGAGGTCCAAGCCAAAACCAGTGGTCTGTGGCTAACCAAGTTTGCAGATGACTGCAAGCTGGGCACTGTCTTAAATTCCTCTAGTGATGTCAACATCCTCTAAGAGGGCATTAGCAAACTAATGACTGGTGCCAGAAGTATGGCCTCAAACTGAATGCCAAGAAATGCATCACTATCCCCTTTAGGAAAATGGCATCCCCACTAATAATCACATTGATAACAATGTATTAAGCACACAATTAGTTGTGAGGGACTTGGGCACCCAGGTTGATAGCAACCTAACTTTTGACCACCACATTGCCCCTGTTGTACGGAAGACTTTCTACATGGCCCACCACATAAGTGAGAGTATTTCATTCAGGAACAAGGAGGTCATAACTTCCCTGTACTCCTCCCTTATCAGACCCATTATCAAGTATAATGCCCCTTCGGCATGTACCTTGCCAAGCACATGCAGCAGCTAGAGAGATCACAGAGGTTCCTAACCAGGAAAATCCAGGGTATCAAACACCTATCCTATCCAGATAGGCTAAAAGCCCTGTCCCTCTACTCAGTCTCATTCAGACTGCTCAGAGGTGACTTTCATCTGGCATTCAAGGCCATCTTAGACCCAGCCTTGATGGAGTTGCTGCATATATGTAAGTCAAACTCCACTCATGCAACCCACATGCAAGGCCTCAGCCTGGTCTGTGACATTAATAGAACTTGTTGGCGGGATAGATTTGTTTCCCAAAGACTCCCTCATCTGTGGAATAGACTCCCTCTCCATGTCAAACAGAGTACCTCACTAGCCCTCTATAAGAGGAACCTGGATGACTGGATGGGAAACAGAAAATACACTCCTGGGACCTGACCTATATCCTGCTGGACAGGGGGAGCAGGTGCTGACTTTGTGGGAACATGGGTGAAATTCTTGGCTAGGCTTATAAGGGCTTCCAGCCCAATAGCCTAGTATCATCCTAGCCTAGTATCATTATGAAGGGGAATGATGAAAAAAATGTTTCCACAGAGAAGGAATGTATAATTCCTTGATAGATCTATTAATTAGGACAGACCCAGGATATGCTATGAAACTAGCAGCAAATGTCATGTATTCTGCTGGGAGATTATCTGCTGAAGGAGAACAGGGTTTCAGTTTAAGAAGTAGAGGTTTGATGTTGGAGGTCTTGATGGGTTTTAGGATGAAACAGAATGTGTTGGCTGTCTGAGGAGAGGGCATGTCAGGATTGTTATGTGGAAAATCTTTAGTATGGGCTTTAATGCTTTCTATAAAATGTCTGTTAAACTGAGCAGCTATATGATAGGGAGTGTCATTTGGGGCAAGACTAGAAGTGGTGGTTGTTCAGGATGGAGAATATTATTAATGGAAGACCAGAATTTTTTTAGGCTTGGAACACTGATTTAGTAAGGGGTTACTATAGTAAATTTTCTCTCTCTGTGTAAATCTGTCTTTTAGTGCAGTTAAATAATTCTTTAAAGTGTTGCAGGTTTTGGACAGATCTATGCTTTAATCACTCTTTTCAAGCCCTGTCTCTTTCATGCATTAGGTATTGCTATGAGTGAACAACCAAGGGGTTACACTAGGTACTGCTATGAGTGAATAGCCAAGGAGTTGCATTAGGTACTGCTATGAGTGAATAACCAAGGACTATGGTTATTCGTTACTCGTTTTTGTTCTAGTTGGACCCAGAATATTCAGGGTTTTCAGTAAAAGTGTGATAAATGTGTTTAGAATTCTATTAAATTTATCAGGATTAAAATCAGTGAGGTTATAGGAAGTTCTAATTAGGTGTTGTTTTATACAATGGGTATGGAATCTATTTGCATATACAGGGAGGTAGCCACTGAGAGAATCAGAGGGGGGGGCACTGGAAACATACTTAGTAGAATCAGATACCAATATCCAGTCAAGGACTAAGCGACAGGTGTTGGGATAGTTATAATGTGTGGGGGTGGAAATGAGTTGGGTCATCTGCCAATCAAAATTAAAATTAACATTACCTAGGATTAACTTTTCATTAGAAGTTGCATGTGAAATCCAGTTTAGATGTTTTTCAGTGTTGTAACATTACTGCGTGAGGGAATATAGATAGTTGTTCATGGTTATTCAGTTTAAAATGGGAGATAAGGAGTTTGGCATTATCAAATTTGGAATTGGGTTTATTATAGGGTAGCATTTCAAGATAGTCTGGATACTTTGAGTACTATCAGCCCTGAAGATATTATAACCAAGGACTAAATTTCAGAGTCAGGTATATGAGGTTTTAGCCATGTTTCAGTTATGGCAAGAATATTTGGTTAATTGTGGGAGATCCAGGCATGGAGGAGTTCTGAAATTTTATTGTAGATGCTAGGAGAAATGGACAAAGGGAAATTAAATCAGATATATAAATAAATTCATGCATGAAGAAATTCCCGTTAGTCCACATCTCCATCCTCCCCTCGGCTTACAGAATCTCCTGTTATTCTTTCCTTTTTATGACCTCTTCTTATTCCTCTCAACATATAAATCCCTTCTAGTTATTCTCCGTAACAGTCATTTTATATTTTCGTGTAATTCTTTACTTCTGATAATCACACATTGCTGTAAAATATGAACATAAATTCCAGTAATATGAATCTGGTAATGACTACTAACTAGTGTCTTTATCTTCCTGATTGCATTTCATCAGCAACTATAAATCATCTAGTTGTAGGGCAGACATCAGACTCTATCATCCCACCCCTCGGTATCACCTTCCACTCTTCAATGCACACAGTCTATTAAATATTACAGACTTTACCTTCTGTCATCCTTCCTCCTGATTCTGTCTTCCAT
>NC_056725.1:1181477610-1181482610 GCF_019279795.1 Protopterus annectens | reverse complement strand
AAAACAAAAAAAACAAAAAATATATCCTTGTTTTCCCACCTCTCCTTGACTAGTTAAAGACCAGTATACAGGTTTTGCTGTATTCTGGGCTGTGGTATAGTTCCTCTGTTATCCATTGCCTTACTTGGATACAAGGACGTTTCTTTGCTCACCAGTGGGAGTGGAGAACATTGAGCAGCCTATCTGTCCCTGAAGGAGTGACCTCAGCACAAGAGCTTGTAGTAATTGGTTGTTTTGGACCATTTCTAGCTCTTTTGAAGTTCCCTGTTTAAAATCTGCCTCTGAGCATTTTTTTCTGGCTATACTACTCAGAAACAGCTCCTCGTGGTCCTGCAGAGTGGTCCCAGCAGCAGAGAACTGAGAAAAGCGACTACTTTCCTGAATTAAGTATTTTTTGCTGTTTTTTACCTAAAATACTTTCTCTTGCTTACTTTGAACAAGCTTAAACTGTTTTTTTAGCTGTTTGTTGTATTATATATTAGCTGCACCTAAAGTTACATTTGGTCGAAAATTGGTCGAAAGTTTGTTTGTTTGTTTGTTAAATTTAACTGTTGAGGCTGCCCACTAAAGTGTGCTAGCCTGTGCAACTGATTTATTACTGTTTCCTGCATTTATGTGTGCTTTCTATCTCAAAAACAAACAAAAAAAAAATCCTTGTTTTCCCGCCTCTCCTCGACTAGTTTAGACCAGTATACAGGCTTTGCTGCATTCTGGGCTGTGGTGTAGTTCCTCTGTTGTCCATTGCCTTACTTGGATAGAAGGAAGTTTCTTTGCTCACCAGTGGGAGTGGGAAGCCTTGAGCAGCCTATCTGTCCCTGAAGGAGTGACCTCAGCACAGGAGCTTGTAGTAATTGGTTGTTTTGGACCATTTCTAGCTCTTTTGAAGTTCCCTGTTTAAAATCTGCAACTGAGCATTTTGTCTGGCTATACTACTCAGAAACAGCTCCTCGTGGTGCTGCAGAGTGGTCATAGCAGCAGAAAACTGAGAAAAGCGACTACTTTCCTGATTTAAGTATTTTTTGCTGTTTTTTACCTAAAATACCTTCTCTTGCTTACATTGAACAAGCTTAAACTGTTTTTTAGCTGTTTGTTGCATTATATATTATCTGCACTTAAAGTTACATTTGGTTGAAAATTTGTCAAAAGTTTGCTTGTTTGTTTGTTATATTTAACTGTTGAGGCTGCCCACTAAAGTGTGCTAGCCTGTGTAACTGATTTATTACTGCTTCCTGCATCTCTTTGTGCTTTCTATCTCAAAAACAAAAAAAACAAAAAAAATATCCTTGTTTTCCCTCCTCTCCTTAACTAGTTTAGACCAGTATACAGGCTTTGCTGTATTCTGGGCTGTGGTGTAGTTCCTGGCTGTCCATTGCCTTACTTGGATAGAAGAAAGTTTCTTTGCTCACCAGTGGGAGTGAGGAGCCTTGAGCAGCCTATCTGTCCCTGAAGGAGTGACCTCAGCTCAAGAGCTTGTAGTAATTGATTGTTTTGGACCATTTCTAGCTGTTTTGAAGTTCCCTGTTTAAACTCAGCCTCTGAGCGTTTTCATCTGGCTATACTACTCAGAAACAGCTCCTCGTGGTCCTGCAGAGTGGTGCTAGCAGCAGAGAACTGAGAAAAGTGTCTACATTCCTGATTTAAGTATTTTTCCTGTTTTCTTTACCTAAAATACATTCTCTTGCTTACTTTGAACAAGCTTAAACTGGTTTTTAGCTGTTTGCTGCATTATATATTATCTGCACTTAAAGTTACATTTGTTCGAAAATTGGTCGAAAGTTTGTTTGTTTGTTTGTTAAATTTAACTGTTGAGGCTGCCCAGTAAAGTGTGCTAGCCTGTGTAACTTATTTATTACTGTTTCCTGCATTTCTGTGTGCTTTCTATCTCAAAAACAAAAAAAAAATATCCTTGTTTTCCCATCCTCTCCTCGACTAGTTTAGACCAGTATACAGGCTTTGCTGTATTCTGGGCTGTGGTGTAGTTCCTGTGCTGTCCATTGCCTTACTTGGATAGAAAAAAGTTTCTTTGCTCACCAGAGGGAGTGGGGAGCCTTGAGCAGCCTATCTGTCCCTGAAGGAGTGACCTCAGCACAAGAGCTTGTAGTAATTGGTTGTTTTGGACAATTTCGAGCTCTTTTAAACTTCCCTCTTTAAAATCGGCCTCTGAGCATTTTTTTCTGGTTATACTACTCAGAAACAGCTCCTCGTGGTCCTGCAGAGTGGTCCTAGCAGCAGAGAACTGAGAAAAGCAACTACTTTCCTGATTTAAGTATTTTTTGATGTTTTTTACCTAAAATACCTTCTCTAGCTTACTTTGCACAAGCTTAAACTGTTGTTTAGCTGTTTGTTGCATTATATATTATCTGCACTTAAAGTTACATTTGGTCAAAAATTGGTCGAAAGTTTGTTTGTTTGTTTGTTAAATTTAACTGTTGAGGCTGCCCACTAAAGTGTGCTAGCCTGTGTAACTGATTTATTACTGTTTCCTGCATTTCTGTGTGCTTTCTATCTCAAAAACAAAAAAAAAAAAAAAAATCCTTGTTTTCCCGCCTCTCCTCGACTAGTTTAAACCAGTATACAGGCTTTGCTGTATTCTGGGCTGTGGTGTAGTTCTTGTGTTGTCCATTGCCTTACTTGGATAGAAGGAAGTTTCTTTGTTCACCAGTGGGAGTGGGGAGCCTTGAGCAGCCTATCTGTCCCTGAAGGAGTGTCCTCAGCACAAGAGCTTGTAGTAATTGGTTGTTTTGGACAATTTCTAGCTCTTTTGAAGTTCCCTGTTTAAACTCCGCCTCTGAGCATTTTCTTCTGGCTATACTACTCAGAAACAGCTCCTCGTGGTCCTGCAGAGTGGTCCTAGCAGCAGAGAACTGAGAAAAGCATCTACTTTCCTGATTTAAGTATTTTTTGCTGTTTTTACCTGAAATACCTTCTCTTGCTTACTTTGAAAAAGCTTAAACTGTTTTTTTGGCTGTTTGGTGCATTATATATTATCTGCACTTAAAGTTATATTTGGTCGAAAATTGGTCGAAAGTTTGTTTGTTTATTTGTTAAATTTAACTGTTGAGGCTGCCCAGTAAAGTGTGCTAGCCTGTGTAACTTATTTATTACTGTTTCCTGCATTTCTGTGTGATTGCATTTCTGTGTGATTTCTATCTCAAAAACAAAAAAAATATCCTTGTTTTCCCATCCTCTCCTCGACTAGTTTAGGCCAGTATACAGGCTTTTCTGTATTCTGGGCTGTGGTGTAGTTCCTGTGTTGTCCATTGCCTTTCTTGGATAGAAGAAAGTTTCTTTGCTCACCAGTGGGAGTGGGGAGCCTTGAGCAGCCTATCTGTCCCTGAAGGAGGGACCTCCGCACAAGAGCTTGTAGTAATTGCTTGTTTTAGACCATTTCTAGCTCTTTTGAAGTTCCCTGTTTAAAATCCGCCTCTGAGCATTTTTTTCTGGCTATACTACTCAGAAACAGCTCCTCGTGGTCCTGCAGAGTGGTCCTAGCAGCAGAGAACTGAGAAAAGCGACTACTTTCCTGATTTAAGTATTTTTTGCTGTTTTTTACCTAAAATACCTTCTCTTGCTTACTTTGAAAAAGCTTAAACTGTTTTTTTGGCTGTTTGGTGCATTATATATTATCTGCACTTAAAGTTATATTTGGTCGAAAATTGGTCGAAAGTTTGTTTGTTTATTTGTTAAATTTAACTGTTGAGGCTGCCCAGTAAAGTGTGCTAGCCTGTGTAACTTATTTATTACTGTTTCCTGCATTTCTGTGTGATTTCTATCTCAAAAACAAAAAAAAAACAAAAAAATATCCTTGTTTTCCCATCCTCTCCTCGACTAGTTTAGGCCAGTATACGGGCTTTTCTGTATTCTGGGCTGTGATGCAGTTCCTGTGTTGTCCATTGCCTTACTTGGATAAAAGGAAGTTTCTTTGCTCACCAGTGGGAGTGGGAAGCCTTGAGCAGCCTATCTGTCATTGAAGGAGTGACCTCCGCACAAGAGCTTGTAGTAATTGCTTGTTTTAGACCATTTCTAGCTTTTTTGAAGTTCCCTGTTTAAAATCCGCCTCTGAGCATTTTTTTCTGGCTATACTACTCAGAAACAGCTCCTCGTGGTCCTGCAGACTGGTCCTAGCAGCAGAGAACTGAGAAAAGTTACTACTTTCCTGATTTAAGTATTTTTTGCTGTTTTTTATGAAAAATACCTTCTCTTGCTTACTTTGAACAAGCTTTTTTTGCTGTTTGTTGCATTATATATTATCTGCACTTTAAGTTACATTTGGTCGAAAATTGGTCGAAAGTTTGTTTGTTTGTTTGTTAAATTTAACTGTTGAGGCTGCCCACTAAAGTGTGCTAGCCTGTGTAACTGATTTATTACTGTTTCCTGCATTTCTGTGTGCTTTCTATCTCAAAAACAAAAAAAATCCTTGTTTTCCCGCCTCTCTTCGACTAGTTTAGACCAGTACACAGGCTTTGCTGTATTCTGGGCTGTGGTGTAGTTCCTGTGTTGTCCATTGCCTTACTTGGATAGAAGGAAGTTTCTTTGCTTACCAGTGGGAGTGGGGAGCTTTGAGCAGCCTATCTGTCACTGAAGGAGTAACCTCAGCACAATAGCTTGTAGTAATTGCTTGTTTTGGACCATTTCTAGCTCTTTTGAAGTTCCCTGTTTAAAATCCGCATCCGAGCATTTTTTTCTGGCTATACTGTTCAGAAACAGCTCCTCGTGGTCCTGCAGAGTGGTCCTAGCAGCAGAGAACTGAGAAAAGCAACTACTTTCCTGATTGAAGTATTTTTTGCTGTTTTTTACTTAAAATACCTTCTCTTGCTTACTTTGAACAAACTTAAACTGTTTTTTTTAGCTGTTTGTTGCATTATATATTATCTGCACTTAAAGTTACATTTGGTCGAAAATTGGTCAAAAGTTTGTTTGTTTGTAAAATTTAACTGTTGTGGCTGCCCACTAAAGTGTGCTAGCCTGTGTAACTGATTTATTACTGTTTCCTGCATTTC
>NC_056725.1:1181238780-1181310257 GCF_019279795.1 Protopterus annectens | reverse complement strand
TCCACCTTTTTAGAAAAATTCCCTTTTCTTACTGGGTGGGTTCGTTCCTGGTTTTCCTTGCCACTTGGTAGAAAAGGGGTTTTTTGACCATTAGCCTTGAGTTTCCCTGAAGGAGTGAGCTCAGCACAAGAGCTTGTAGTAATTGGTTGTTTTGGACCATTTCTAGCTCTTTTGAAGTTCCCTGTTTAAAATCCACCTCTGAGCATTTTTTTCTGGCTATATTACTCAGAAACAGCTCCTCGTGGTCCTGCAGAGTGGTCCTAGCAGCAGAGAACTGAGAAAAGCGACTTCTTTCCTGATTTAAATATTTTTTGCTGTTTTTTACCTAAAATACCTTCTCTTGCTTACTTTGAATTAGTTTAAACTGTTTTTTTAGCTGTTTTTTGCATTATATATTATCTGCACTTAAAGTTACATTTGGTTGAAAATTGGTCGAAAGTTTGTTTGTTTGTTTGTTAAATTTAACTGTTGAGGCTGCCCACTAAAGTGTGCTAGCCTGTGAAACTTATTTATTACTGTTTCCTGCATTTCTGTGTGCTTTCTATCTCAAAAAAAAAAAAAAAACAAAAGAAATATCCTTGTTTTCCCGCCTCTCCTTGACTAGTTTAAACCAGTATACAGGCTTTGCTGTATTCTGGGCTGTGGTGTAGTTCCTGTGTTGTCCATTGCCTTACTTGGATAGAAGGAAGTTTCTTTGCTCACCAATGGGAATGGGGAGCCTTGAGCAGCCTATCTGTCCCTGAAGGAGTGACCTCAGCACAAGAGCTTGTAGTAATTAGTTGTTTTGGACCATTTCTACCTCTTTTGAAGTTCCCTGTTTAAAATCCGCCTCTGAGCATTTTTTTTCTTGCTATACTACTCAAAAACAGCTACTCATGGTCCTGCAGAGTGGTCCTAGCAGCAGAGAACTGAGAAAAGCGACTACTTTCCTGATTTAAGTATTTTGTGCTGTTTTTTTACCTAAAATACCTTCTCTTGCTTACTTTGAACAAGCTTAAACTGTTTTTTTAGCTGTTTGTTGCATTATATATTATCTGCACGTAAAGTTACATTTGGTCGAAAATTGGTCGAAAGTCTGTTTGTTTGTTTGTTTGTTAAATTTAACTGTTGAGGCTGCCCAATAAAGTGTGCTAGCCTGTGTAACTGATTTATTACTGTTTCCTGCATTTCTGTGCACTTTTTATCTCAAAAACAAAAAAAACAAAAAAAAATCCTTGTTTTCCCGTCTCTCCTCGACTAGTTTAAATCAGTATACAGGCTTTGCTGTATTCTGGGCTGTGGTGTAGTTCCTGTGTTGTCCATTGCCTTACTTGGATAGAAGGAAGTTTCTTTGCTCACCAGTGGGAGTGGGGAGCCTTGAGCAGCCTATCTGTCCCTGAAGGAGTGACCTCAGCACAAGAGCTTGTAGTAATTGGTTGTTTTGCACAATTTCTAGCTCTTTTAAAGTTCCCTGTTTAAACTCCGCCTCAGAGCATTTTCTTCTGGCTATACTACTCAGAAACAGCTCCTCGTGGTCCTGCAGAGTGGTCCTAGCAGCAGAGAACTGAGAAAAGTGTCTACTTTCCTGATTTAAGTATTTTTTGCTGTTTTTTACCTAAAATACCTTCTCTTGCTTACTTTGAACAAGCTTAAACTGTTTTTTTTTAGCTTTTTGTTGCATTATATATTATCTGCACTCAAAGTTACATTTGTTCGAAAATTGGTTGAAAGTTTGTTTGTTTGTTTGTTAAATTTAACTGTTGAGGCTGCCCACTAAAGTGTGCTAGACTGTGTAACTGATTTATTACTGTTTCCTGTATTTCTGTGTGCTTTCTATCTCAAAAACAAAAAAAACAAAAAAAAATCCTTGTTTTCCCGCCTCTCCTCGACTAGTTTAGACCAGTATACAGGCTTTGCTGTATTCTGGGCTGTGGTGTAGTTCCTGTGTTGTCCATTGCCTTACTTGGATAGAAGGAAGTTTCTTTGCTCACCAGTGGAAGTGGGGAGCCTTGAGCAGCCTTTCTGTCCCTGAAGGAGTGACCTCAGCACAAGCGCTTGTAGTAATTCATTGTTTTGGACCATTTCTAGCTCTTTTAAAGTTCCCTGTTTAAAATCCGCCTCTGAGGATTTTGTTCTGGCTATACCACTCAGAAACAGCTCCTCGTGGTCCTGCAGAGTGGTCCTAGCAGCAGAGAACTGAGAAAAGTGACTACTTTCCTGATTTAAGTATTTTTTGCTATTTTTTACCTAAAATACCTTCTCTTGCTTACTTTGAACAAGCTTAAACTGTTTTTTAGCTGTCTGTTGCATTATATATTATCTGCACTTAAAGTTACATTTGGTCGAAAATTGGTCAAAAGTTTGTTTGTTTGTTTGTTAAATGTAATTGTTGAGGCTGCCCATTAAAGTGTGCTAGCATGTGTAACTGATTTATTACTGTTTCCTGCATTTCTGTGTGCTTTCTATCTCAAAACCAAAAAAAAAAACAAAAAAAAATATCCTATTTTTCCCGTCTCTCCTTGACTAGTTTAGACCAGTTTACAGGCTTTGCTGTATTCTGGGCTGTGGTGTAGTTCCTGTGTTGTCCATTGCCTTACTTGGATAGAAGGAAGTTTCTTTGCTCACCAGTGGGAGTGGGGAGCCTTGAGCAGCCTATCTGTCCCTGAAGGAGTGACCTCAGCACAAGAGCTTGTAGTAATTGGTTGTTTTGGACCATTTCTAGCTCTTTTGAAGTTCCCTGTTTAAAATCCACCTCTGAGCATTTTTTTCTTGCTATACTACTCAGAAACAGCTACTCGTGGTCCTGCAGAGTGGTCCTAGCAGCAGAGAACTGAGAAAAGCGACTACTTTCCTGATTTAAGTATTTTTTGCTGTTTTTTACCTAAAATACCTTCTCTTGCTTACTTTGAACAAGCTTAAACTGTTTTTTTAGCTGTTTGTTGCATTATATATTATCTGCACTTAAAGTTACATTTGGTTGAAAATTAGTCAAAAGTTTGTTTGTTAAATTTAACTGTTGAGGCTACCCACTAAAGTGTGCTAGCCTGTGTAACTGATTTATTACTGTTTCCTGCATTTCTGTGTGCTTCCTATCTCAAAAACAAAATAAACAAAAAAAAAATCCTTGTTTTCCCGCCTCTCCTCGACTAGTTTAGACCAGTATACAGGCTTTGCTGTATTCTGGGCTGTGGTGTAGTTCCTGTGTTGTCCATTGCCTTACTTGGATAGAAGGAAGTTTCTTTGCTCAACAGTGGGAGTGGGGAGCCTTGAGCAGGCTATCTGTCCCTGAAGGAGTGAGCTCAGCACAAGAGCTTGTAGTAATTGGTTGTTTTGGACCATTTCTAGCTCTTTTGAAGTTCCCTGTTTAAAATCCGCCTCTGAGCATTTTTGTCTGGCTATATTACTCAGAAACAGCTCGTCGTGGTCCTGCAGAGTTTTCCTAGCAGCAGAGAACTGAGAAAAGCGACTTCTTTCCTGATTTAAATATTTTTTGCTGTTTTTTACCTAAAATACCTTCTCTTGCTTACTTTGAACAAGCTTAAACTGTTTTTTTTAGCTGTTTGTTGCATTATATATTATCTGCACTTAAAGTTACATTTGGTTGAAAATTGGTCGAAAGTTTGTTTGTTTGTTTGTTAAATTTAACTGTTGAGGCTGCCCACTAAAGTGTGCTAGCCTGTCTAACTGATTTATTACTGTTTCCTGCATTTCTGTGTGCTTTCTATCTCAAAAACAGAAAAAAACAAAAACAATATCCTTGTTTTCCCGCCTCTCCTCGACTAGTTTAAACCAGTATACAGGCTTTGCTGTATTCTGGGCTGTGGTGTAGTTCCTGTGTTGTCCATTGCCTTACTTGGATAGAAGGAAGTTTCTTTGCTCACCAATGGGAGTGGGGAGCCTTGAGCAGCCTATCTGTCCCTGAAGGAGTGACCTCAGCACAAGAGCTTGTAGTAATTAGTTGTTTTGGACCATTTCTAGCTCTTTTGAAGTTCCCTGTTTAAAATCCGCCTCTGAGCATTTTTTTTCTTGCTATACTACTCAGAAACAGCTACTCATGGTCCTGCAGAGTGGTCCTAGCAGCAGAAAACTGAGAAAAGCAACTACTTTCCTGATTTAAGTATTTTTGCTGTTTTTTTACCTAAAATACCTTCTCTTGCTTACTTTGAACAAGCTTAAGCTGTTTTTTTAGCTGTTTGTTGCGTTATATATTATCTGCACTTAAAGTTACATTTGGTCGAAAATTGGTCTAAAGTTTGTTTGTTTGTTTGTTAAATTTAACTGTTGAGGCTGCCCACTAAAGTGTGCCAGCCTGAGTAACTGATTTATTACTGTTTCCTGCATTTCTGTGTGTTTTCTATCTCAAAAACAAAAAAAAAAAAAAAATCCTTGTTGTCCTGCCTTTCCTCGACTAGTTTAGACCAGTATACAGGCTTTGCTGTATTCTGGGCTGTGGTGTAGTTCCTGTGTTGTCCATTGCCTTACTTGGATAGAAGGAAGTTTCTTTGCTCACCAGTGGGAGTGGGGAGCCTTGAGCAGCCTATCTGTCCCTGAAGGAGTGACCTCAGCACAGGAGCTTGTAGTAATTGGTTGTTTTGGACAATTTCTAGCTCTTTTGAAGTTCCCTATTTAAAATCCGCCTCTGAGCATTTTTTTTCTGGCTATACTACTCAGAAACAGCTCCTCATTGTCCTGCAGAGTGGTCCTAGCAGCAGAGAACTGAGATAAGCGACTGCTTTCTTGATTTAAGTATTTTTGCTGTTTTTTACGTAAAATACCTTCTCTTGCTTACTTTGAACAAGCTTAAACTGTTTTTTAGCTGTTTGTTGCATTATATATTATCTGCACTTAAAGTTACATTTGGTCGAAAATTGGTCGAAAGTTTGTTTGTTTGTTTGTTAAATTTAGCTGTTGAGGCTGCCCACTAAAGTGTGCTAGCCTGTGTAATGGATTTATTACTGTTTCCTGCATTTCTGTGTGCTTTCTATCTCCAAAACAAAAAACAAAAAAATATCGTTGTTTTCCCGCCTCTCCTCGACTAGTTTAGACCAGTATACAGGCTTTGCTGTATTCTGGGCTGTGGTGTAGTTCCTGTATTGTCTATTGCCTTACTTGGATAGAAGGAAGTTTCTTTGCTCACCAGTGGAAGTGGGGAGCCTTGAGCAGCCTATCTGTCCCTGAAGGAGTGACCTCAGCACAAGCGCTTGTAGTAATTCATTGTTTTGGACCATTTCTAGCTCTTTTAAAGTTCCCTGTTTAAAATCCGCCTCTGAGGATTTTGTTCTGGCTATACCACTCAGAAACAGCTCCTCGTGGTCCTGCAGAGTGGTCCTAGCAGCAGAGAACTGAGAAAAGTGACTACTTTCCTGATTTAAGTATTTTTTGCTATTTTTTACCTAAAATACCTTCTCTTGCTTACTTTGAACAAGCTTAAACTGTTTTTTTAGCTGTCTGTTGCATTATATATTATCTGCACTTAAAGTTACATTTGGTCGAAAATTGGTCAAAAGTTTGTTTGTTTGTTTGTTAAATGTAATTGTTGAGGCTGCCCATTAAAGTGTGCTAGCATGTGTAACTGATTTATTACTGTTTCCTGCATTTCTGTGTGCTTTCTATCTCAAAACCAAAAAAAAATATCCTATTTTTCCCGTCTCTCCTTGACTAGTTTAGACCAGTTTACAGGCTTTGCTGTATTCTGGGCTGTGGTGTAGTTCCTGTGTTGTCCATTGCCTTACTTGGATAGAAGGAAGTTTCTTTGCTCACCAGTGGGAGTGGGGAGCCTTGAGCAGCCTATCTGTCCCTGAAGGAGTGACCTCAGCACAAGAGCTTGTAGTAATTGGTTGTTTTGCACAATTTCTAGCTCTTTTAAAGTTCCCTGTTTAAACTCCGCCTCAGAGCATTTTCTTCTGGCTATACTACTCAGAAACAACTCCTCGTGTTCCTCCAGAGTGATCCTAGCAGCAGAGAACTGAGGAAAAGCAACTACTTTCCTGATTTAAGTATTTTTTCCTGTTTTTTACCTAAAATACCTTCTCTTGCTTACTTTGAACAAGCTTAAACTGTTTTTTTAGCTGTTTGGTGCATTATATATTATCTGCACTTAAAGTTACATTTGGTCGAAAATTGGTCGAAAGTTTGTTTGTTTGTTTGTTAAATTTAACTGTTGAGGCTGCCCAGTAAAGTGTGCTAGCCTGTGTAACTTATTTATTACTGTTTCCTGCATTTCTGTGTGCTTTCTATCTCAAAAACAAAAAAAAAAAAAAATATCCTTGTTTTCCCGCCTCTCCTTGACTAGTTTAGACCAGTATACAGGCTTTGCTGTATTCTGGGCTGTGGTGTAGTTCCTGTGTTTTCCATTGCCTTACTTGGATACAAGGAAGTTTCTTTGCTCACCAGTGGGAGTGGGGAGCCTTGAGCAGCCTATCTGTCCCTGAAGGAGTGACCTCAGCACAAGAGCTTGTAGTAATTGGTTGTTTTGGACCATTTCTAGCTCTTTTGATGTTGCCTGTTTAAAATCCGCATTTGCACGGCTTTGCGCGATTGTGCGCATAACGTCACGCCGGTTAAACAAGGTTAAACTTTTTCTGGCTCCGCCAAGTCTGCTCTTCAAATTTTCCTTTAAGAAAGCTCTACTCTTATAATAATCAGTCTACTTGCTTTATTATAAGCCTAGCACTTGTTCTCAAAATTTCTCTTCTAAGTAAGCACTCTCAAACTAAAGTAAGCACTACATCCACCTACCACCCCTGTGAGTACCCACTTCCCTTAAAGGCACAGCACTCCCTTATAATATTCTAGCATGTCGAGTGGTAGATTACTAGCATCCTCTCCGGTTCAGCTGGTTAATCTGGGAATCTTGAGACAATGCTACAATTGTCTCATGTACACAGACAACCCTCTCCTCCTCCCAACAAACTCAAATACATGTGAGAGATGCAACTATATAGCCAAACTGGAGGATGAACTCTCTCAACTCAAGACTGGCAAGACCAGACAGGAGGAGAAGGTAACCACACACACAGCAAACCCAGTCCCACATAGACCTACCACAACTGCAAACCAAACACATAATAACACAAAGACATACTCGGAGGCTCTAACAAAAAACTTAACAAAACAACAGAGGCTCCCAAAGCAGACACCCAAAAATCCACCACCTCAAAACATAACACATGCAACACATACTTCAATTAATCAGTGTGTCAAACAATCACAGCCCTTAAGGCCAAACACCATGCCTGATACACTAGTAATAGGTGACTCTATAGTCAGACACACTGACGTTCCGCTTACCAGGCTGAACAAGGAGAGGGTAATGGTGAGCTGCCTATCAGGAGCTAGGATCCGCCACATAATACACACACTCAGGTCACTCCAAAGCAAGTACAAATATGACTCCGTCATTGTCCATGCCAGCGAGAATGACCTGAGATGTACCTCCCTGGACTACATGAAAAGAGATATAGAGGAGCTCTCTGATTATGTAGCCCAGGCTGGTATGACCCTGACCCTCAGCAGCATCTTGCCCTCGCCAAGAATGATGCCACAATACAAAGACAAGATGATCAGCTTTAATAATTGGCTCAATTACTGGCGCCATTCTAGGGGGATCCAATGTCTGTCTGCTTGGTATGACATGCTGGACAAGCCATGCTGCTTCGCAAGGGACGGCTTGCATCTGTCGCCACTGGGCTTCCGGATATTGGCTAAGGCTCTTGCCACCCCCATAGTGCCTTTTTTAGGCAAGGCTCAAAAGACAAACCCACCTCCTTAGAAAACAAAAATGGAAAAAAATTAAGGGTAATGCTGCTCAACGCCAGAAGTCTAAATTTCAAGATGCAGGCTCTCGAACCACTCCTCAGTATGGAGAACATTGATGTCTGTGCAGTAACTGAAACCTGGTTCAAGGCTCCTGAGAGCACCCCAGCACTACCAGGCTATACCTCGTATCATGCTTTTCGGCCCAAAACTCGGGCCAAACCAAAAAGGGAGGGGGAGTGTCCATATTCATCAAGGACACCCACACCTCCAGGTTAGTGGCAACACATGAAGCATCAGAGACCATCCAGGTGCACCTAACCATAGGCAAAACTGGTATACAACTGGTAGCATGTTACAGACCACCCTCCTAATCTCAGGAACCCCATTCAGCCTTCCTGAAGACAGTGGAGGATATGACTGTCTCACCAAACACCATCATATTGGGAGACTTCAACTACCCTAACATAGACTGGGTGCATTATTCTAGCCCTAACACCCTAGCCCAAAGGTTCCTGGAATTCATAAATTCAAATGCAATGGAACAGCTAGTCACCTCTCCCACAAGGGGAGATAATATACTAGACCTGATCATCACAAACATGATGACAAAGTGCTCCACTCCGGAAGTATACCCCTCACTAGTGAGATCTGACCACAAACTAATCACCCTAGATATACATATCCCACCTCCACCCCCAGCACAAAAGACTACAGTGAAAAACTTCTCAAAAGCCGACTTTACACTTCTTAAGACTGAGATGGTATCCTTTAAGCCCACTGGGCCAGTGGAAACCACATCCCACAATGCTGAATCCTTCACAAATGCTTTCTTACGGACATCTCCAAGAATGCATGGATCATGCAATCCCAAATAAAACCAAGACCCTCTCCACCAAGGGCAGGCGTCCTGTCTGGTGGACCCCAGCCATAAACAAATTGTATAACAAAAGAAGGAAGCTACTGCACGACAGAGCAAAATCTCATAAAGAGAAGGCATCTCTGATCAGCACTAGTAGAAAGCTACGTTCTCTCATAAAAACATCCAAGGCCAGCTTTGAGAGAAAAATCGCTATGGACACTGAAGATAACCACAAGGCCTTCTTCTGCTATGTTAGAAATCTGGGCGGAAACCCTCAGATATGCTCAGGGTTAGTTCACAATGACAAAAAATACACTGAACCCACAGATATTGCCAACATTCTGGCAGACAGGTTCAGTGCAAATTTCTCCCCTCCCTCACCCCCAAAAGAAGAAATACTTATCCCAGCTGAATGTAACCTCCCTGTCATCTCAGATGTCCAGGTGAGAACCGCCCTCAGCAAAGCTAAAAACACAGCATCAATGGGACCTGACGGTATCCCGGGTTGCGTGCTACGTGAACTCCAAGAGGAGCTAAACCCGCACATAAAAATGCTATTTAACCTTAGCCTTACTACAGGATATGTAAATGAACACTGGCGTACAGCAACAGTGGTCCCACTCCACAAAGGAGGCACCTATACAGACCCTGGTAACTACCGCCCCATAAGCTTAACCAGCCTGGTCTGCAAAACTATGGAAAGAATCATTATGGAACTCATAAACAGAGACATTGGGGACCTGCAGACACTTGATCCCACCCAGTTCGGCTTTGTAAAGGGCAGATCCTGCCTTTTGAACCTGGTTGACTATTTCGAAACAGTCACTAGAGCCATTGACGAGGGCAAAGCACTCCATACAGCCTACCTGGACTTGGCTAAAGCTTTCGACACAATACCCCACTCAGACATCATAGACAAGCTCAACAGCTTAAATGTAAATCCATATGTCACAAGATGGGTTGCAAACTGGCTAAAGGATAGAACCCATAAAGTCAAAATCACTGGAGCCCTGTCAGACTCAAAGCCAATCACAAGTGGTGTCCCACAGGGCTCTGTCCTGGGACCCCTCTTGTTCGGCATTTATTTCTCAGATGTGAAAGCAAACATGGGAGGGTTGTGGCTGACAAAGTTCACAGATGACTGCAAACTAGTCGCCATAGTCGATACACCAGCTGACACATACATCCTACAGAAAGGCCTCACTGAAATGGACAACTGGTGCCGAAGTCATGGCCTTAAACTAAATGCCAAAAAATGTATAGTCATCCCCTTTGGGAAAAACAAAGTACCCACAAATTATCACATAGACAGTAACCCACTGAGTACAGAAAAAGTAATCAGAGACCTGGGGACCCAAGTCTATAGTGACCTCTCATTTGACACCCACGTTGCCAAAGTGGTTAGAAAGACTTTCTACCTTGCCCACCTTATCATGAAGGGATTCACATCCAGATCAAAGGAGGTCATTGTACCCCTATACTCCTCCCTTAACAGGCCCATGATTGAGTACAATGCCCCATTTGGTATGTACCTCACCCGGCACTTGCAACAGCTGGAGAGACCCCAAAAGTACCTCACCAAGAGGATCAAGGGTCTCCAACATATGTCATATACTGCCAGACTAAAGAAACTCCAGCTCTATTCAGTAGCATACCGCCTACTCAGAGGTGATCTGTGCCTGACGTACAAGGCCCTGTCCAATCAGGAACTGATGGACATGCTCCACCTCAAAAAAATCCAAATCCATCAGAACCACGAGAGCTAAAGATTTAAACTTCAGCACAAATATGAATAGGACATGCTGGAGGGACAGATTCATAACCCAGAGGCTACCCATACTCTGGAACAGAATCCCAGTTCATGTTAGGCAGAGCCCCTCACTGACTCTCTTCAAGAGAAATCTTGACGTGTGGATGGGAGATCGTAGGTTTACCCCGGGGGTCATCTCTGTGTCACTACTAGACAGAGGCACAGTAAACTAATTCTATTATGTAAGGGGGTCTTCACTGTGTCACTACTAGACAGAGGCACAGTATTCTAAATCTATTCTGTACACTTTTGTACCATTACATGGGGTGGCGAAAGCCACATCACTATGGCTAGGCTTATAAATGCCCCAGGGCAGATAGCCTAGTACTAAACTATGAAACTATGAAACTAATTGGCTAAGCTTCTGGTCTCATTCAAAGGGAATCTAGTATCTGTCTGCCTGGGATGACATGATCGACAAACCACGATGCTTTGCAAGAGATGATTTGCACCTGTTGCCCCTGGGTTTCAGGTTACTGACTAAGGGTCTTGCCACCCCTATAGTGCCTTTTATAGGCAAGGTTCAAAGGACAAAACTACCACCATAATGGGTACAAGCAAGCAAAATCTGAAGGTAATGTTACTCAGTGCTAGAAGTCTAAACCTCAAGATGCACTCTCTCGAGGCCCTCCTAAAAATGGAGAACATCGATATCTGTGCAGTAACTGAGACCTGGTTCAAAGCTCCAGACAGCACCCCTGCAATACCAGGCTAAGACTCATACCACACTTTTCAGCCACCAAACCAGGACTGAAACACTAAAGGTGGAGGAGTGTCTATATTCACCAAGGATATTCACACCTCCAGGCTGGTTGCCCAACACTATGCATCTGAAATTCTCCAGGTGTAACTAACACTAGGTAAGACTGCAATCCGAATTGTAGCTTGCTACAGATCCCCCACCATGCCCCAAGATTCTCACTACACCTTTCTAAACATACTGGAAAATATTAAGATACAAACACCCTAATACCGGGTGATTTCAACTACCTTGTCATTAACTGGGAAAACTACTCGTGTACCAACACCTTTGCACAACGGTTCTTGGAATTCATAAATTCCAATACACTAGAGCAACTAATCCATAGTCGCACCAGGTGTACCAATATTCTAGACCTGGTCATTACCAACATGGGAGATCGATGCTCCACACCAGTGGTCACCCCCTCGTTAGTCATATCAGACCATAAGCTAATCACCTTTGACATCCGCATCCCACCCCCTTTAAGGAAACCTCTGTAAAAAACTTCTCCAAAGCCAACGTCATGCTTCTCAAGTCAGAAGTAACAGATTTCATGACACCCATGTAGATAGGAACTGGAAGTTCGACTGCTGAATCCTACACTAAGGTGCTGCATGAGCACATTCACTCATGCATGGACCAAGCCATCTCAAATAGTACCAAGATGCCGTCCTCTAAAAAAAGAAAGCCAATCTGGTGGTCCCCTGCCATAAACAACTGTACAACAGAAGGAAGAAACTGTTGCAGAAAAGAGGAAGAACCCAGGATTCAGAAAACTCCCTCACCAGCCTCAGTAGAAAGCTGAGATCCCTCATAAAATCTTCCAAAGCTAGTTATGAAAATAAAATTGCCAAAGATTCCAAAGATAACCACAAAGCATTCTATAGCTATGTCAAGAATCTAAAGGGCAATACTCAGATCTGCTCTGAGCTACAGCAGAATGGCACTAGATGTACTGATCCCAAGGATATTGACAATATTCTGTCAGATAGATTCAGTGCCAACTTCACCCCCCTTTCACCCCCCTAAAGGGCTCATCCCAATACCGAAAGAATGCCAAATTCCAGTAATCATGGCCACTCAGGTAAAAAACACACTTTCCAAAGCCAAGAACACAGCATCCATGGGATCAGACGACATCCCGGGCTGTGTACTGCATGAACTACAAAATCAACTGGAACCTCACCTATGTGTCATGTTTAATCACAGCCTCACCTCAGGCTTTGTGCCCACAGTGTGGCACACAGCTACACTCATCCCACTCCACAAGGGGAGATCCACTTTGGATCCCGGGAACTACTGTCCCATCAGTCTGATGAGCCTGATCTGCAAGGCCATGGAATGTATTATCATGGAACTTATAAACAAAGACATTGGCAACCTTCAAACACTGGACCCAATCCAGTTTGGGTCATGAAGGGCCAATCCTGCCTCCTGAACCTGGATCGACTTCTTCAAATCAGTCTCCAGAGCCCTGGACAAGGGTAGGGTGGTTCTCACAGCCTACTTGGACCTTGCCAAGGCTTTCAACACTATCCCCCACTCTGGAATCATAGATAAATTTACTAAGCTGGGCATTAATCCCTATGTCACTCGATGGGTTGCAAACTGGCTTACAGACAGAACACACACTGTAAAAGCAGCCGACTCCAAATCCAGCTCCAGACAAGTGACAAGTGGTGTACCGCAGGGTTCTGTCCTGGGACTACTCTTGTTTGGCATTTACTTCTCTGAAGTACAGCCAAAACTAAGGGACTCTGGCTTACAGAGTTCATAGATGACTGCAAGCTGGAAGCCATTATTGAATCCCCAAATGATGTGGATATACTACAAAAGGGCCTTACCGAAACAGATGCCTGGTGCCAGAGCCATGGGCTCAAGCTAAATGCCAAAAAATGTATAGTTGCCCTCTTTGGGAAAAAAACATGTATCTGTGAAATACCACATAGGTGGCAGTACACTAAACAGTGAAAGTGTGATAAGAGACCTAGGGACACAGGTGGACAGTGGTCTCACCTTTAATACCCACATAGCCACAACAGTTAGAAAACCCTTCTACATGGCACAACTCATCACTAAGGACTTTTCATCCAGAAAAAAGGAAGTCATTGTCCCTCTGTACACATCCCTCATTAGACCCATTATACAATACAATGCCCTGTTTGGTATGTACCTCACAAGACATCTGCAACAACTAGAAAGGCCGGAGAAATACCTCACAAAAAGAATCACAGGCTTAAAGCAGATGCCTTATGCTGACCGTCTAAAGAAACTCCAGCTATACACTGTCACATATCGCCTACTCAGAGGCAATCTCTGCCTAACATACAAGGCCATGTAAAACCCAGAGTTGATGGGCATGCTACACTTAAAGAAATCCCAATCCCTCCAAGCCACATGCTCCAGGGATCTTAACTTTGTCATCACAATGAATAGAACATGCTGGAGGGATAGGTTCCTGACCCAGAGACTCGCCATACTCTGAAATAGGCTGCCCATACATGTCAGGCAGAGTGCCTCAATGGCCCTCTTCAAGAGGAACCTTGACGATTGGATAGGAGATAGGAAATTCACCTCGGGGATCACATCAGTAGCCCTGCTAGACAGGGGTCCAGGAAACAAAATATTTGTGGGAAAAATAGCCAGAGAATCGTTATGGCTAGGCTTGTATAGGCCCTAGGGCTGATAGCCTAGTACCTACCTATGAACCTATCTCTCTCTCTCTATATATATATATATATATATATATATATATATGTGTGTGTGTGTGTGTGTGTGTGTGTGTGTGCGCGTATGTGTTGAACATTTTAGCCAGGTCACATCCAGCTACTGATGACAACTGTGCATTTAGGTAACTGTACAACTGCCAAGATTGCCTTACTCTTAGGAAGTCAGCTGTGTATGCATGCTGTATGGAAGCATGAGGTTTCAGCATGTGGCACTTTAGTGCAAAGGGTAAGGATATGAGCTTTATTCTTGTATCATGTCATTGATTCCCTCACTCTGTATTCATCTTAAGTGTAACAGTGAGCAAATCACTTAACCTGGCATTAATCCTGAAAATAACCACTTGTGCATAGTGGGTTATCTGGTTAATCAGTACATAATAAATGGCACAGGAATGCTGTAAGCAGTTAGCACACCATTAGCATTAAAATGTGCTGCTGTTCTGGTTCTGCCAGCTTAGAAGCTGTTTGCTGTTTGATCACACAACAGAGTGGTTAACAAATGGTTGCAGTCATGACTTCACTATGTTGCTGTTTATGTTTTCCTGGTTTCTACTCAGTCTGAAGAAAAAGCCAGTACAGGGAGTTGAAGGTTAGTTTGTTTACACTTCTTCACTTTTAACATAGGAGATTAGTAGGCTATTGACCCGGAGGTCATTTCAAGCCTGCCTGTTTCATCCGAATGTAATACTATAGAAATGTTTGTTAATACCCAAGACTGCATTTAGTAATAACTTCCCATATCAAAGATGTGTTGTGGGCGCTATGCCCGGTAAGAATTTATGGTGCCCCACTCATTCATCCAGGTTCCTTTTGAACAGTTTCATAGAGGTGCTGAGTTCACGAGTAGGTAGCCTATTCCAAAGAAGCAGCAGTCGCTGGGAGATAAATCTGTCCCTCTAGCATGTCCTATTTAAGTTGCAGGCCATATTTAGGTCCCTGGAATGGGTGGCCCTAGTTCCATTTGATTTATGGATATGAAGCAAGTTCATTAGTTTTGTGTCTGAGATTGCTCTGTAAACCAGGCATGTCTCCCCTGAGAAGTCTATATGATACAGAGTAGAGTGACAGGGACTTTTGTCGGTCTGTATAAGGCACATGCAGGAGTCCCTTGATCTTCTTTATTAGAAACCTCTGAGGTCTCTTCAATTGCTGAAGGTACATTGTACAGTACATGCTGAACAGGGTGTTATACTCAATTATGGGCTAGATTAGTTCTGAGTATTGAGGGGTTATAGCCTATTTTGCTCTTGTGGCAATGCCTTTACTAATCAAGTGTGCTATGTAGAAAACCTTCCTTACTACAGTAGACACATGGTGGTCGAAGTTAAGGTCGCCGTCAACTTGTGAACCCAAGTCCCTTACCACTTTGTGGGTACTTAGGGTATTGTTGTTGATTCGATAGTGTGAAGGGACATTGTTTGTGCCAAAGAGAATGATGATGCATTTCTTTGCATTCAGTTTGAGACTGTGGCTAAGACACCAGTTGTTGGTCTGTGTAAGAGCCGCCTGGAGTATACTGATATCATTTGGGGAATTTGATAATTGCAGCCAGTTTGCAGTCATCTGCAGACTTGGTCAGCCACAACTCCTTAATTTTGACAAGAACTTCTGAGAAGTATATACCAAACAGTAGGGGGCTCCTGTGGCACCCCACTGGTAAAAGGTCTGCTGGCTGATGTGTACCTGGTTTGTGAGCCAGTTAGAAAACCATCTTACAATGAAGGGTTTACATTCAGTTCACTAAGTTTATCGGTAATGCCTGAGTGTGGGATTGTGTAGAAAGCCTTTGCCAAGTGGAAGCATGCTGTGTGTACAGATTTGCCCTCATCAATGGCCATGGTCACATTTTCAAAAAAATCCACCAGATTTAACAGGCAAGATCTGCCCTTGACAAAGCTGAACTGGGTAGGATCAAGGGTTTGGAGGTCACTTATATCTTTATTTATGACATCCATAATGATACATTCTATGGCCTTACAGATGAGGCTGATCAGGCTTATGGGTCTGTAATTCCCTGGGTCTGTTGCTAGGCCACCATGGTGAAGGGGAATAACTGCTGCTGTTCTCCAGTCTACAGGATCAACACCTGTGGCTGGACTATGATTGAAAAAGGTACATAATGGTGATGCTAGTTCATGTTTTAGCCTGTTTAGAAGACAGCCTGGGTTGCCGTCTGGTCCCACAGAGGCAGTATTTTTTGCCTTGGACAAGGATTTGATTACCTGTTCTTCAGATATGTAGGGTGGGGGTGGGGCATTTGAGGAAGGTTTGTGATAAGTTTAGAGGGGATAGGGTGGTGAAATTTTTGAGAAAACTATCCGCTAGCAGGTTGTCTACCTCTGTGTGGTCAGTGTGTATGATACCACAGGTCACTAGTTCTGCACATGCTTGGGTCCTACCTTTTAGGCTACGTACATAGGCCTTACGGTTATCCTTGGCTGTGTTAACTAAGTTTTTCTCAAAGAAGCCTTTAGAGGATTTGTCATGTTGCCTAATTTGCATATTGAGGCTGAGGAGGGTGTTTTTCCATTGTTGGTGGCTCGTCTTTGTTTTCATGGACAGCAACTTTTTGCATTTATTGTAATGTTTGCTGATGCCGAATGTCCACCATGGCTTCTTGTTTTTACTTGGGGCTCTGGCTTTGATTCTTTTTGGTACTGCTGAGTCTATACACTTGGGTCTACTGCTTTTCATTGAATACCACGTATTCAAAAAAGAGCAGTAGACCGCTCAGTTACGCGAAAGTGCACTTATTCGAAAGTGCACTTTCGCGACCTCAGCTTCAATGAACGGATTGCACCACAGTGGAGGACAGCAGGAAAACATGCTATGTCCTCCACTGTGGTGCGGTAGTTACAGACCTTAGGGTTAGGGCGCGGGTCATGGTAAGGGGATAGCTAGTAGGGCTATCCCCTTACCATGACCCACACCCTAACCCTAAGGTCCGTACCTACTGCACTAAAGTCAGTAGTAGCCTGAAGCGGGTTTCGCGAAAGTGCACTTTCGATTAAGTGCACTTTCGTGTAACCCAGGGTCTACTGTGTGAGTTTGAAGAAGTGTATTTTCGAACTTATACAGTAGACCCATACACTTATGCAAGTGGTTGTACAGGGCTTTAGTGTACGCTTCAGTGTAGTTACCACTTACAGCTGGGGGTGGGGTTTGGAATTTCTTTTATACCTTCTCCTAGGAGGGTATAGTTTGCCATGGTGAAGTTTTTTAGTCTGATTTTGCACTTTGTGAGTTCTGGTGTTAGTGTCAGGTTGAAGGTGACTGATCTGTAGTCAGATTTAACTAATGAGGGTCCAACATTTGTGGTAGTGCATCTGTTTGATGTTTTAGTAAGGACTAGATCTAGTATGTTTGTTTCCTCTTGTCGGGGTATGAAGAATTTGTTCCAGGGCATTTGAGTTAATAAAATCAAGGAACTTTTGCACTAGTGGATTAGGGCTACCCTAGGTTTCCCATTTGATGGTGGGATAATTGAAATCCCCATAACTAGAGTGTTCTGTAATATTTGGATTGTCTCCAGTTTGGTCAAGTAGGCTTCATGTGCATCATGACCCATGGAAGGGGATCTATGACTGACTATGACTTGAATAGGAGACTTACCCACCATAACCTGAACTTGGAGTAACTCTATGAAATTGTCCAGTCTATCTAGATGGGAGGTGAATTTATCTCTAATATAGATATAAACACTGCCTCCTTTGATTCTCACACTTTCATTTTGCAGCTTGAAGATGTGGAAGGCATTATACCCTTGCAAGGCTGGGGTACTGTCTGAGGCCTTGAACCAGGTTTTTGTGACTGCACAGACATCTACATCTTCTAGTGACAGAAGTGCTTCCAGGGTATGCAGTTTTCGGTTTAAACTCCTAGCATTTAGCAGCATGACCCTTATTTTGCTATAATGGAAAAATTTCACATTGGTAAGTTTGTTTTTGAGACCTTGCCTAAAAAAGGCACTATGGGGGAGTCAAGAGCATTTGTCAGTAGCCAAAAGCCTAGAGGTGCCAGGTGCAAACCATCTCTGGCAAAGCAGTGAGGTTTGTCGACCATGGCTTCCCAGGTTAACAGGAAATAGATTCCCTTTGAATGACACCAAAAACTAAACCAATTATTGAAGTCAATCATTTTTGTTTATATAGTGGCATCATTCTAGGGGAGGGTAGTGTGCTGCTCAAAGTTAGGGACATACCTGCCTGGGACACACACTCAGAGAGCTCAATCATGTCCCTCTTCGTATAGTCCAGTGAGGTACTTCTCAGGTCATTTATTCCAACATGAACTATGACAGAGTCATAATTGTACTTGCTTCTGAAAGACCTGAGTGCATGTGTGATCTGATGACTCCTGGCACAGGACAGACAGCTGACTGTGACTTTCTCCTTGTCCAACCTGGTGAGTGGGACATCCGTGTGTCTTACTACTGAGTCTCCAATGACTAAAACATTTGGTTTATGAGTGTTACACCTTGCAGCCTTAGTAGGTGAGACACTGGTATTGCTGTGTGTCATGGGTGCTGTAGGAACTGTGTTAGTTGTAGGAGTCTTGTGTTTTGGAAGTCTCTGGTGTCTCAGCAGGTTTTTTGAGAGAACCTCCACTTATGTTGATTTTTGTGTTAGAAATGTACTATGTGTATGAGTAGTGGTACTATGTGCATGTGTAGTGGTGGCTGGGTTGATAACCTCTTCTGTGTTATTGTTTTGAATGCGAGAGCATGGATTCAAGATTCTTGGTGTAGATACTGTACATCTCTCACACTCTGTACTAGAGTGAGTTATTAGTAGATTGTTATTGGTGTACATGAGGCAATTGCTACACTGCCTCAAGAAACCCAAGGTTTGCAGGAGAAATAAGCATGGTCCAACTGTCCATACTGCTAGGCTGAAGACTGCTGTCACTTGGTGGTCTTTTCAGGATTGATCAAGGAGAAGCTCAGTGGATGGGTATTTCTGCCTGTTTTTTTTTATTGGTAGTGTAATAGGTTTCAACTCACTAGCAGTATTCTTTGAGAAGGAAAGTACTAAGGTCAACAATGTTTTTTTGAACTGAATGCTCAGTATGTAAAATATGTACAACATATCAAACAGAGGTATTAGCCATTGGGTTATGGCAGGCTGATCGAAGACACTTTCTTCTGAGGTTTCATGCGCTTGCTCTAGTTCTATGGTCCAGGTGTTCCTTGTTTTTGTATCAATACATCAGGAAATAGCGCAACTATTATATTTATTTAGTTTATTTAACATTTGTTTACTGGGAAAGTCCAACTTGGAACAAAGTCAATTTTCAGCAGAGGCCCAGGGAGAAATGCTCCAGGCACATGTCTTTGTAATGTGGGAGGAAACCGGAGCACCGGAGAAAACCCATACAGATGCAGGGAGGACATGTAGACTCCGCACAGAAGGCACCCCAGCCGAGAATTGAACTGGAGAACCTGTTGCTGTGAGGTGACAACATAACCACTGCACCACTGTGCCGTTATATTTTACTACATTTTTTTTATTTTACTTGTTTCTTAAATGGCATCTGATGAGTCATGGAAATGAAGGACCCACTGCCTCACCACAACCACCTAGTGCTCTAGTGAAAACCATAGTACAATGCTAATGCCTTGATGGAAGGATTGTTAGGGAATCAACCTCCTGCAAGATAAAGATTCCAAACTTCATTGGTTCATAGCCTCATAGGCATGTACTAGGCTAATGGACCTGGGGTCTTTACAAGCCTAGCCCATAGAAGTCCCTTGGAATTGTGCCGCCCATCGTTAGTTCCCAGTGCCTCTATCAAGTACAGCCACTGGAGTGATCCCCAGGGTGAACTTTCCATTTCCCATCCACTCATCAAGATTTCTCTTCAAGAGGGCTAGTGAGGTGCTCTGCTCAACATGTATGGGAGGTCTATTCCACAGCATTGGCAGTCTCTGGGTTATGAACCTGTCCCTCCAGCATGTTCTGTTGATTGTGGTAATGAGGTTGAGGTCTCTGGAGTGTGTGGTGTTGGGAGACTGAGATTTCTTTAGATGTAGCATTTCTAACAGAGGTGGGTCAGACATGGCTTTGTAAGTCAAGCAGAGATCACCTCTTAGTAGACGATATGCGACAGAGAATAGCTGGTGTTTTTTGAGTCTGTCTATGTAGGACTTGTTTTTACCAAGCTGTGGAGTGGTGATTCATCACTGGGACAAAGCAGAAATTCCCTAAGACTCCAGGAGCAGAATAAATTATTTCTTACATTTATTTCATTGCATTTCACTTCTTGAAAAGAAGGGTGCACAAAAGGCCCTTCCAATCTATCTGAAGACAGATTTTTGGAAAATGGAGCCAGTTTAAAGCATTTACTGACTGCCTTAAATGTCAACGTATTGAACATGATACCAGGTATAGAGAAAACAAACATAGCTATCTTTGGTTTCATAAAGCATGTCTGCCCTCTTCAGATTGAAAGGTAAATCAGACTACAACTAAGCTTGAGAGTTTAAGGCAAGAAATTAAGAGATTTTACGGAGCAGTTTATGACTTGGAATGTCAGTACAGGTGAAGTAATTTGGTACTGTACAGTTTACTGAAAGGTGAAGCAAATTCTTCCTAAATATTGGGGGAGTTCTAACTATGGAGTAGATTATGTTATTGAGAGGAATCATGGTCTCCCTTCATTGCAAGCCAATGCATGGTGAATCAAAATTTTTGCTATTTAGACAAAATGGCCCTTTTATATTAAATGTATGCTTCTAAGACAATATAGAAAAATGAACTCCTGCATTTGTCTGAGAACTCTCCTGTTGAGGTTTGAAGATGCCAGATAGTATACCAGGAAATGTGAATCTTCATCAAAGATTATAGTTTCAGAGAATGACAGGCATTTCACTTTCTTCACTGTTGTGAGATCATAGAGTTAATATAAATAAGTTAGGGGGTATGAGGTTCTTCACAAATACAGGCACACAAAGGGGCTTACCTCCCTGCAAAGGAAAGCTTGACACTGTGTTCACTAAAAGTAGTTTTCAGCAATTCACATTCATGCATTTGTTTGTCAAAGAATAATCCTTTTACAAATAATCATGAATCTGTGTATGAGTGTTTCTGAGCAGCTAGAATCAGCATTGATCAAAGTCACAGTCAAATATCCAGCACCATTGCAAATATGGCTTGAAGTGAATTGCTAACATGCTTTGATATGGAGTCTGATGCTAGTGAAGTGGCAATGATTGTGTGTTGATATTTTTAAAATGAGAACTATTGTACAATGTGTGGGTAGTGTTTCTAGTGGTAGTGTGGGATTGTTTAATGCGTTTCACTTGCTCCCTGTTTTATTTTTGTTTGCTAACATATTACTGGTGAGGTTCTCCTAGATGACATGCAGGTACGGTGTAAGTTATTAGCTACAATGACAGCATGACTCAGAGACTGTGGTTAGTCATTATATATTGATAGTGCACTGTCGTCTAGCTGTTGGGTGTTGATGTACATAAACGCTTTAATTTCTCTGTCTGATTTTAATGTGTAGAGTGTGGCTGATATTATGTGTGAAGACAGACAAGTTGTGGTATGTGATTATGTAAAAGGTTGTCAAGAGTGTGTTCCCTGGGACAGGTGCCATGTCTGCAGCTTCCAGGTAAGGGTGCAGCTATCACGAGTCTTATCCCTATGGGTATTCTCACTGTCCTCGACAGGCCATAGTTTAACAGGTTACATAGTGATAGTCTCAATTGCCTGGCAGGTTACAGGCTTGACTGCCTTATTAGTGGAATGACACTCCAGTTTTCAAAATGCAATAAGAAATCAGATGTGGGCAGTTTGGGTAGCATCCAGTCTGGCAAATATCACTGCTATTAATAATGTAAGATACTAGTCTGGTCTACATGGGTTTCAAGTAGGCTGTATTGCTAATGGGTACACCTGCCACTGGGCACTGCCCATGAGAAGCTGTAACTAGTCCTCGTCGTTGTTTATTTTTTGCTTTCTTCCTTCATCTTTTAGTGCTGCCACCACAAAATGGCTTTAGTTCGCTGGGGCCTTTTGTAGAGTCAGAGCTGTCTTGTAGATTTGAATATGTTTAAGGGGATCCATGTATTTGGTTGAATGGCAATTGCCTGAATCACAAATCAGTGAAATAATATTGAAATCTCACTTCACTGGAAACTTATTTTATTGAATTGCAATTCTTAGGAAACTGTAGCAGTCAATAATAGACAACTAATACTACATAGAAATGTATGCAGATGTTTATCTGTCCTTTTGTCAAATGGATGATTGCAGTTACCATTAGACAGTAATTGCTGGTGTGCTTTCTGTTTGTGGGTCAGCAGTCACTCACTGGGTATGTAGTATTTTCTTCACAGCTGAAGGGTTATTAAGTTAGTTTATTTAGATAAGAAGGCTATAGGGGGCAAAGTCACTCGTGGTGGTTTGCTCTATTTGATGTTTTCTATAAATTGTGATTTGACTAAATGAATTTTGCATGAATTTTTCAATGATTTGTGATTAGAAGAAAGGTGATTAATCGAAAAATCATGAAATAATGTTTAATGTGAATGACCAAGTATAAAACTGGAGCTTACTGTATTCTTGATTGTTAAATAAATGACAGGTACCATGGCTAGATCTATTTGTAAATGGTCTTAGCAGTGTTTTAAGTGCTATAGGAGTCCAGTGTTTCTAATGCCCTCTGCAGTATTCTCTTTAATTTAGGGATGGGCAACATATCTGATCTAGTCCTGTTTTACAAGTTGGGTCTAGGTGGTAGTGGTGGTGGGGAGTCCATGAGGAATGAACAGCTTTGTCTGTAATGGTGGAGCAGTTCTATTTTGATGGATTTTCTCCAGACGAAGAGCAGCTGTGATCCATGGGATGGTTGCCGTGATCATCCATGAAGGCTCTGTGTGCAGGATATCGGTGTATATAGCCATTATAAATTCAGGAATTAAACTCAGAGATTACATGTGCTGAAATATCGCTGTAGTTTAAGATATATAGATAATATAGATGGGTCTATATTATAAGATCGAAACTTTAGGAAGTTGAATACTTAAAGCTTGATCTGTAAATATCGAAAGGTAAAAACCACGAACAGCCACTTCCACACAGGGAAAGAATTCAGTTGGTTGTATAAAAGAAGAAACTTTTAAACCCAAATCAAGTGAGGGCCTTCATCCCTCCTGCACTCCACGATGTGGGGGGCTATGCCCCCCCACACACCCCTAACTAAATATACCAACTCCAAGATCGCTCTACATTGGACAAAAGAGCAAATTCCGCATAACGGCCAAGCAAATTTTTCCCCTGATGAAAAATTCGCGGAAGTGGCCATTTGCGGTTTTTAGCTTTCAATATTTACAGATCGAGCCTCAAGTATTTGACTACCTAAAGTTTCGATCTTATAATATAGACCCAATATAGACAAATAGATATATAGATATAGATATAAGCATATAAGGCAGTGTGACCAGTCTCCATTATGATTAAAATACTGTTGTATGTTATACTGACCATAGATCTCACTTAATAAACCAGTAGCAGTGTGTTTTTCTCAGCTGGATCATTTGGTATCAGACATGTCAGGTATGTTTTTTAAGGTCATTTTTATATACATCTTGAAAGATGGAAAGTTGCTCATTTGATTCTTTGACATGTCTGCAATTAGTTTGAATGCTGATAAGAGTTTCACAAGGCATCAGAACATATAGAAATTTTTCTGTCTACAGACATTAACGTATATTAACGATACTGAATGGCAACAAATGTATGTTATACTGAAAGTGCATGATTATGACCATTTTAGGTCAACCTCAAGGTGTTGCTATTTTCAGAAGTTTGTTAGTAAATGAAGGCTTGCTGAGGTTGTGTGTAATGTTGACACCTGCTTTTAGCCATGCAAATAGTGTGGATATTATATTATATTGCAGTTCAAATTTTAATAATAGTTGCCATATCCTTGCGAGTTAGTAAGGTCCTAATAGTCATCATTTGAACATTATAACAATTTTGTGTGTTCACTAATGCTTCTGTTTAAGGTACTAGACAGAACTTAAAGCTGACAACATGTTAATGTATACAAACTCTGCAGGATAGCTACTGGTTTTGTTTTCTCATCTTTCTTTGTTTGTTAGCTAACATGTGGTTATGTGTATCATACTAATAGCTCTTAACATGTTTATAACAGTATTTTATGTTGGGAAGATCATTCTGCCCTGTTCATACATGTCACAGTTCCCAGTTCAGAGGCAGCCATGCATTCTAAGCTAGCATCTTATTGTCTTGGCAGCCCCTGCTTCTCCATAATACAACACTATAACCTGTCATTATTGCTATTATTTCATTTTAACCAGAACTTCTACCTTGCATAGAATTGTTTTATTTTATTTATTTTTTTTTGCAAAGACAGACTAATAAATTCTGACTTCTTTATTTTCTGTTGCTGGCATTAGTAAAACTTCCAGTGCATCTCTACTGGGATTTATTATTTCCATTACTGGAGTGCTAGATGTTTTTAACTGTCTGTGTCTTCTCTCTTAAATGAACACTGGTTCTAGTGTACCATTCAGGATCACCCTTATTAATTAAGTTATTTGTTTATATATGTTTGCAGGAGTTATACAGGGGCTGTCAATACTGACTAATTTCCAGTTCTGCCCAGGTGAAATGCAAAATAAAAAAGCATTTCACAAACAAAAAGGGCAGAAATGTAAGGAGTACCAGAATCTCTGAGATTAGTTAAATAGAAAAATGATATATGTCCATTATACTAAATAAGCAGGGTGTAATACGCAATATTCATACTAATGTCTAAGGTGTGTGACTTTCAGTGATTTTGTGAGAGGAGAAGACAGGTGAGAAGGAGATAGGGCTAGTACTTTAGATGATATGTCCTGTTTTAAAGCAGGAGTAACTGGCTTGGATAGAGAGTTGTTTTGAGTCGCATTCTGAGTTTGCAGTACGTGTTGATTCTCTTTAGGTCGATGGGCAGAGCTTGCTAAAGAAAAAATGTTAGAGAACAGAATGCGTCTACGCTGATGTTGTTGTTATTAGTGTCTTGGGTTGTATGAGGAGTTTTTTTTTCATGAGGTTTAGTTTCAAGCAGGGTAAATATCTAGAACTGGAAGCAAGTTTGCAGAGTTGGGATCCTAACAATAGGTTATATCTTTGTTTTATAGGTAGACATTTGTTTTTTCTAGGCTAATACACAGATGCTCAGGGAAGAAGAAAGTCGGTAATGAATTAACAGATGCTTTTGGAGATTGTCTGGAGTGTGGTGGTGTTCTTCTTGAAGGCAGATGTGAAAATGGGTAGTCCATATTTTGCTGATAGAGGAGAACTCCTTCAACTTTCAAGGGTATCCATAACCCTTGCCTTCAAAGATCTGAGGGTGAAATTACACACTTAGACATGTGCAAATGCATGCAGATACACACACAGACACATGCATGCAGGCACATGCATGCATACACATTTGCTCACTCTCGCACATAGATATGCTTCTACCCCACTAGTCATCTGTCTCATAAGTCTAAGCTAAGTACAGAAGATGCACACTTCTCTCACACTGATATATTTTTTTAAATGTCTTTTGTCCAGTGGGAAGGAATGATGTCTGCTGTTCCTGGTTGCAGCAAAAACAAGCAGGTATTAAAGTGCTCTAGCTACCATCAATAATTTATGAGCTCCTAATTAAAATCTCATTTTTATGCAAAAACTTGAATATCTGTATTGTAAAGCCTATGCAGTTACAATAAAATGTCTTACTTTATCTGTGTGTTGTGGTGTTTTTTGTCAGTAGACCAGCAGAGAATTTCTACTCTTTTTTTCTGTCAACCAAATTGTGTGAGTCAAAAAAACCACAATAGCTTTGGATAAGATCAGGAGATTACAGCCTAAAAGATAAAATTGAAACTTCAGTTCTAGAGTATTTGCATTAATAGCGGTGTAGTTTCTTACGTTAATCAAAAATGTTGTAGCCATTTGAAATGTCAGGACCCATTTCAGTGAGTCCTGTAATATGTAGACTGAATGGCCAAAAACCCAGACATATATATACTAAGTCCTTGATGGCCATTTTTCTGAATGTTCCCTTTTCCCCTTTTCTCGAAGTTATGGCAATCTTGGAGTCAATATAAGTTTGGGGGGAGTAGCAGGGGGATGCTTCTCCCCCCCTGTAAAAAGGAGGTTGTAAAGTGAATAACAATATTCAATATGTTCTCTTTTGCATTTTTGGTCTGCTTTTTTCAGGATGTCGGCACTCAAGTGTTATGAGCTATACAGACATTTCAAGCTAAACTATGTGTAACTTTACATATATTAGCTGCAGGGATCATTCAGAGACCTACTGGGGACCCATTTGAGATATCTCAGGCATCTGCTTTGAGAATACACCATAAGTTTCTCAATGCCATATTTCGGCATGTGAAAAAGCAGATGCAGTTCCCACATTTCCTTATGGGAATTCTGTGATATAACCCATTTCCCTGAGGTATTGGGGGCCAAGGGAACACCACCTGGGAATTCCATGATATAACCCATTTCCCTGAGGTGTTGGGGGCCAAAGAAACACCATATGGGAATTCCATGATATAACCCATTTCCCTGAGGTGTTGGGGGCCAAAGAAACACCATATGGGAATTCCAGGATATAACCCATTTCCCTGAGGTATTGGGGGCCATAGACTCTACCCACATTGATATAAAGGTCAAATTTGGTGAACTGGAAAGGAGGTGCAGGAACCACAATGAGTATCATTCCATCAACTTACAGGTGGTCTATAATGGAGACAGTATCATCTACAATGTGTCTGCAGGCCACCTAGGCAGTTACCATGACTCCCACATATGGCACACTTGTTACTTGTGCCAGCATTTTGTGAGGGGTTGATTTCCTCCAGGGGCATCCTGCTGGTGATGCCGGATATGCACTAGAACCCTGGCTAATGACACCCATCAGAAATCTACAAAATAAAATAGTCCAGGGGTACAACCATGCCCGGTCACAAACAAGGAACATTACTGAGCATGTGTTTGGGCTGATGAAAGCATGCTTTCACTGCCTGGATTCATCCAGTGCTGCTTTGCAGCATGGCTTCAGCTCATGTGAAAAATACTGTCAGTGTGTGTACAATAATACACAATATCACACTTAGGAGACAGTTAGTGCAGCATGAGAACTTGCAGAAACTGCAGACCTGCTTGCACTAGGCAGTGGACACTAAATTATATGAGTTGTTGGAGGAGCCAGCAGCAAGGGATGATCAAGCCAGATGAAGGCAGACTCAGTATGCAGTAGCACTGGCAAATTAGTGGCAATTTATTCGTAGCTTCATTACATACTTCCAGTAGATACAACATCAGCTGCTGTACCTACTAGAAGTAAACCCAAAACAAACTCTAAAAACAAACCACACTGGTGGAATTCCTAATCTTATTAGGGTATATAACAAAAGGAAAAAGGTCATGGCTAAAATCAGGAAGACTAAACTAAACAGAAAACTAGGAGGATTAATTAAGTCAACAAGGCAATTATGAGCTCAAGGTAGGATCACATGTGAAAGGCAACCACAAAACCTTCTACAGTTATGGCCAAAACATCAAAGGCACCACACATCAGTGTTCCAAACTGGCAGTCAATGGTGCCACCTTCACTGAGCAGAGCAAATCTACTGGCTGACAAATTCTACTCAATCTTCATCCTGTACCCCCCCCCCCACCCCATGAAATCCATGACATACTTACTAGCATACCCCCCCAAAGGTCCTGGCGGCACTTGCTAAGGCCAAAATCGCAGCCTCATTGGGCTCCAACAATATCCTGGGATGTCTTCTAAACAGCTTGAAACATGAGCTGTTAGGACCACTTGAGTCACTTTTCAACTATAGTGTCAAAGCAGGCTGACTAGTCTAATATGAAAGTCATGGAATGAATTATAATAGAAATGATCAACAAAGACATAGGCAGCCTTCAGACACTGGACCTAACCCAGTTTGGCTTTGTCAAGGAAAGGTCAAGCCTGCTAAACCTGGTGGACTTCTTTGAGAAGGTCACCAGGGCAATGGATGATGGGAAAACAGTGCAGACAACCTACCTAGACCTGGCTAAAGCATTCAATACAATACCCCACTCAGGTAAAGTTGACAAATTGACCAAGCTGGGCATAAACCCCTATATACCTCACTGGATTAGCAGCTGGCTCACAGACAGGACACACAAAGTCAGAATTGGTGAATTCACCTCCAGTATGAGAACAGTCATCAATGGGATACCTCAGGTATCTATGCTGGAACAGCTCTTATTTGGCATCTACTTTTTGGAGGTAAAGGCTAATGTCAAGGACCTTTGGCTGAACAGGTTTGCAGATGACTGCAAATTGGGAGCTATGCATTCCCCCATAACACAAACATCTTACAAGTGGTGGGCCTAACATAGACAAATGACTAGTGGCACACTCACAGATTAAAACTCAATACCAACAAATGCATTATAGTGCCTTTTGGGAAAACTGCCACCCAGTCTACTAATTACTCCATCAGTAAGACACTCCTAAAAGTTCACCCACTAATCGGGGTTCTGGGAACATATGCAGAGAGTAATTTGGCCTTTGACCAACTTGTTGCCAAGTTAATGAGAAAAATATTTCTATGTTGTCCAACTTCTAAGTAATGGCATGGCATCCAGACCCAAGGAAGTCATAGTGTTGCTTTATTCATCCCTTTATTAGATCCATCATTGAGTATAATGTCCCTCTCAGCATGCACCTGACCGGACATTTTCAACAGTTGGAATGCTTACAAAGGTTACTTACCAGGAAAACCCAGGATATAAACACATTGTCCTGTATGGATCACCTTAAAGCCCTATCTCTATATTCTGTCTCTTGCGGGTTACTGAGAGGTGATCTCTGCCTGGCATACAGGATATCCCTGGATCCAGCTCTAATGGACCATTTCTACATCCACAAAATGTAGAGCATCAGAACCACTAGATCCAAGTATTTAAATTTTGCTTGTAACATAAATAAGACATGTTAATGAGATAGATGTGTCTCAGAGGATTCCCATATTTTGGAACATGCTTCCCATCCGTGTGAAGCAGAGTCCATTCCAAAACCTATTTAAGTGTAACCTTGACCAATGGATGGAAAATTGGAAATTCACCTGAAGTCTGGCCCCCATGTCTCTGATAGACAGAGGCAGACAGTAATGCCCAAAGTAACATACCCCCACATAACCTCTAGAAGCTTTCTAACTAACATACCCTATCCTAATAAATGCTACATGATACATAGGGACACAACTGGGTTGGATTGCATGGCTATGTTATAAAGGCCCTGGTGGTTGTTATCCTAATATATACCTATGAACCTAGAGTAGATCACAGTAAAACAGATACACTGCAGCAAACATTATGCATGCAAAACCAATATTAGGTTGTTCTTACCCATATAGAGGTTGCCCACACTATACAACAGATATAGGCAGCCCAAGTCACAATTAATAAAAGGCAGGGCAAAATTTTATCATTTGCATAGGTGGGGAAAGAAGCACATGTGTGGATGTCTTTCACTTAGAAATGTGCGAGTGCTGAAGATTATTAAAATAAAATGTGTTGTGTGTATGGGCTTTTAGTGTGTGACTGGAGTTGGCAGCTTAATGTAAAAGGTTTTGTGAAGGGCCAATGTCAGTGAAAGTCTCTGTGTGTGTGTGTGTGTGTGTGTGTGTGTGTGTGTGTGTGTGTGTGTGTGTGTGTGTGTGTGTGTGTGTGTGTGTGTGTGTGTGTGTGTGTGTGTGTGTGTGTGTGTGTGTGTGTGTGTGTGTGTGTGTGTGTGTGTGTGTGTGTGTGTGTGTGTGTGCGCGCGCACGCGCGCGTTTGTTGACCAGGTTATTTCCACTATTCTAATAGCCTCTTTTCAGGAGAAACCAAAAGTGGCATGTCTACTACTAGGGGTAATTAGACCATGGCATCAGGGAACTTCCCCCTATTTTTTAATAGGTGCAATGGAATAGTTTATGGCATTTCTACTGCTAGGAGTAATTTGGCCATGGCATCAGGGAACTTCCCCCTACTTTTTTTAATAGGTGCAATGGGATAGTTTATATCCACCAAAAGGACCACCAGATCAAGCAAATGGGACATCGGTTTAATGTCTCATCTGAAGGACAACACATTCAGGAATGCCATACCCCACTAATGCTGTGCTGAGATATCAGAAAATCTAGTTACCTGGAGTGGGAATAAAACTCCCAGCCTTCTGGACTTCCAGAACAAAGGGTAGGTATGCTACCTGTTACTGCCATTATCTAAGGTGAGTGTGCTACCTGTTGTGCTATTGATACCACCATTACCAAAGGTGAGTGTGTTACCTATTGTACCACTGATACCGTCATTACCAAAGGTGAGTGTGCTGCCTGTTGTGCCACTGATACCATCATTACCAAAGGTGAGTGTGCTACCTGTTGCTCCACTGATACTGTCATTACCAAAGGTGAGTGTGCTACCTGTTGTGCCACTGATACTGTCGTTACCAAAGGTGAGTGTGATACCTGTTGTGCCACTGATACTGCCATCATCTAAGGTGAGTGTGCTACCGGTTGTGCCACTGATACTGTCATTACCAAAGGTGAGTGTGCTGCCTGTTGTGCCACTGATACCGTCATTACCAAAGGTGAGTGTGCTACCGGTTGTGCCACTGATACTGTCATTACCAAAGGTGAGTGTACTGCCTGTTGTGCCACTGATACCGTCATTACCAATGGTGAGTGTGCTACCGGTTGTGCCACTGATACTGTCATTACCAAAGGTGAGTGTGCTACCTGTTGTGCCACTAATACCATCATTACCAAAGATGAGTGTGCTACCTGTTGTGCCACTGATACTGTCGTTACCAAAGGTGAGTGTGATACCTGTTGTGCCACTGATACTGCCATCATCTAAGGTGAGTGTGCTACCGGTTGTGCCACTGATACTGTCATTACCAAAGGTGAGTGTGCTACCTATTGTACCACTAATACCATCATTACCAAAGATGAGTGTGCTACCGGTTGTGCCACTGATACTGTCATTACCAAAGGTGAGTGTGCTACCTGTTGTGCACCTAATACCATCATTACCAAAGATGAGTGTGCTACTTGTTGTGCCACTGATACTGTCGTTACCAAAGGTGTGTGCTACCTGTTGTGCCACTGATACCATCGTTACCAAAGGTGAGTGTGCTACCTGTTGTGCCACTGATATGTTCTCCATGTGTCTACATTGTTTTTTTAGGTACTCTAGTTTACTTCCACCTGTCAGTAACATGTTGGTTGATTAGCTATACTTAATCGTCCATATATTTGTTGCAGTTGATCTTGTTATTTTGCTCTGGGTCACAGCTGAAGAGGGTTCAAGAAGAACCAGTTCACTTACTTGGCTAATAAATGAATATTTTTTTTAATACTCTAAGTATCTGGGATAAATGCACCATAACAAAAGATATACAAGTGCACACTAGAGGTAGGATAGAATGAGAAGAAAAACAGCTCATTAATTTATATAAGCGTAGTAAAGATACAGAGTTAAAAAAACAGAAATATTTAACCTTTCAGTTGGCATCAGGGCTTGGTTACTTTACATTGCATGTTTTGAACACTGAGTTAACACAGTGTTTAGACTAATTTCCTTAAATACATATGCACTAGCAGGCATTAAAGAATTCAATAGACTTGTCAGTATGTTTTGCTTCTGTGAGATTAGATTTTCATTGTATTTGCATTCACGTTTGCATTATGAGGTAGCTCATGCTGCACTGTTTGCATTCAGGCTACTTCTAGAGACACAAGTTTTAAGCTTTCTAAGTTTAATGGATTTACAAGTGCATGACTTACTGACATCAATGTTATCGTTCAGATTTTTACATATTTACAGAATACCAACATGGTCTCATTTTATCACTTCCATTTACCCTCACTCTTGACAGACTAAAAATAAACTCTAAAGGTACCATAATATGTTGAGTATACTGCAGTAGGCTTTATAAATATCTAGAATCATAACTAGCTAGATAATGTGTCCTCATTCATAAGCTACTGGGCATCCTACATAGTGTCTACATCTCAGCATTTTATTTTTAGGTACATTACAAGCTTTTAAGGCATTTATTGAATGGTGGGGAGAGGGTAGAAGTTTACAGGTGAATAATTTGGTGGGCCAATTAATCTCAGTGCAGAACACCATTCCGGGGTCTCTTAAAAGACAACAGTATCAGGTGCACGTATACTAGACAGAAAATCTTCCATCCATTTAGTTTGCCAAAGCAATCCATTTTATGTTGTCTCAATTTACACTGTAAGCAATTGAATTACTTGTAATAGAAGGGATTTGTGCACACTGTGTTATGAACTACTGGACTTTACCAAGCATTCACTAAAGTCAATAGGCGGTATTTAAAATGTCAGTGACAGATCTCTGGGATTTGCTTCAGCTGTACTACTCCTGGGTAGAAGATGCATTCACATACAAACGACACCACCACATTTCCAAATTGCTGTAGATAGAAATCCTAGAATTCTAGAATCTTCTGTGACATGAATAAAGAACAAGACGCCTTGGGTGCAAGAGGATGAGCATATCTTCCGTTTCAGTTGGCTAGTGCTACAGGAAAACAAGTTGTGAGCTCATTAGCAGCATAAATCTGTAGCCGTCCTTCCAGATCAGGAAGGACACGAAAGCAACAGAAGGAACATATTACCTGAGGCTGCATACTGATGCATGAATTGCCAGTCTTATAGGACACCGATTGTATATGGAGATAGTTATGTAAAATTATAGGCATTTATTTTCCACGCAAAGTGGGATGAAAGGCACTCAAAAAAGCGAGTAGAGTCAAAAATTATGAAATGTGAAAACTGGGCATGATTGTAGTAATTTCTGAAAGGCACAAGTGTATTAAAGAAACTAATAGAGGTGTAGTTGAATTACTTACAATGTATAGCTAAGTGAATTTTGCCTCATAATTTATAAGATGTCATTGCCGCACCCTCCTGCATTTAACAGTGGGTCAGTACCTAAGTAGTGCATATTTGTAGGAATGCTCTTTGTTTACCTGTGAACATGGGGCTTATTATCTGCAGCATGAAAATGCACTCATTGTGCTAGGATTGCAGGAGAAAGATCTGATATATTCCTGGTTTGTAATGATAACCTGTCACTGTCAGGATAAACTGACAAATTATAACATCATCTAACTGAACAGCACTGGTGTAAAATTACAGTCAGCAGCACTCTGCCTTTCTGACCTTGTACTTAGGTAAATACATCCTAGATTTGGAAGCTATAAGTAAATGGTATTGTGGCAAAGGCTTGCACTTTTAGTAAACAAATACTAGACCTAAACTTTATATTATCCAGCCCTCCGCCCTACATATGTGTTATTTAATTTGTTAGAAACAGGCTTTTCAGGCTTGGTAAGCTATAATTAACACCTTCAAAATGTTTTCATCTGACATGAAAAATAAAATCAGTTTGTTGCCATCACAGATTAAGTAACAAGTTCCAAAAGAATAAGTATCAATATATTTTAACGCCCCCCTTCAACCTTTATACTGTGTGCACCCACTTAAAAATTAAGAAACAACTTTAACAAGTTGGGCATATGCTTTATTGTCCCAGTGTCACTGGCATAAAGCATGTTTTACCGATGTACTGCATATATGTAAACTCATACCTAAATACATATGTGTGCAGTACATCAGCCAGCCATCTCAACTGAGCCCTTTCAGTGCAAGGCCATGACTGTGATAATAAGTGTTATTACACAATCGACTCTTTTTTAAAGTAAAAAATATATTTTTGTTTAAACTAGTCTGGTTGATAATAATGATAATCCACCTCTGATCCCATCAGTCATTCCAGTTATACTTACTCTTAGGATCACAGGAACATTACTAGGCAAGTAATTACAGTGACCATAGGATCATAGGAGATTACTAGGGTATCGACCCGGAGGTCATTTTTAAGTAGGGTTGCCAACTTTACATGTCAAAAATTCTGGACATGTACGTGAAAGCAAAATGCATGTAATTTTGATATGGCCCCAACCCCCCCACGCAGCCATTCCAGTGTCCTATTACTTGGCTATTTCTCCATTTCTCCCCAGTTGCCATAGGTTCATAGGTAGGTACTAGGCTATCTGCCCGAAGGCATTTATAAGCCTAGCCAAAATGTGTTGGCTTTCACTGCCCCCTTAGATTAGTTCCCTGTGTCTCTGTCCAGCAGAGCCACTGAAGTGATCCCCGGGGTAAACTTTCTGTTTCCCATCCACTTGTCAAGGTTTCTCTTGAAGAGTGTTAGTGAGGAGCTCTGCCTAATGTAGATCGGGATCTTGTTCCAAAGTATGGGAAGTCTCTGGGACAGGAATCTATCCCTCCAGCACGTCCTATTTATTGTTATGGTGAGGTTTAGATCCCTAGAGCATGTGGCTCGAGGGGATAAGGTTTTCTTTAGGTGGAGCATGTCCATCAATTCTGGATTGGACATGGCTTTGTATGTCAGGCAGAGATCATCTCTGAGTAGGCGGTATGCAACCGAGTACGGCTGGAGTTTCTTCAGTTGAGCTGCATAGGGCATCTGTTTGAAGCCAGTGATCCTCTTGGTGAGGTACTTCTGTGGTTTTTCCAGCTGTTCCAGGTGTCTTGTAAGGTACATCCCAAATGGGGCGTTATACTTTATGATGGGTCTGATGAGAGATGAGTAGTGACCTCTTTTGATCTGGATGCAAACTCTTTTGTGATTAGGTGGGCCACATAGAAGGGTTTTCTAACCACTTTGGCAATGCGATTATCAAAGGTGAGATTACTATCTACTTGGGTCCCCAGATCCCTTATTATGTTTTCCGTATTTAGGGGACTACCATCTATGTGGTAGTTTGTGGGTACTTTGTTTTTTCCAAAGGGGATGACTATGCACTTTTTGGCATTTAGATTGAAGCAATGATTTTGTCACCAGGTATCCATCTCAGTGAGACCAGTGGAGAATGTCTGTGTCAGCCAGAGAGTCAATTATAGCCCCTAGTTTGCAGTCATCTGCGAACATGGTCAGCCATAGTCCTCCTGTGCTTGCCTGAACCTCTGAGAAGTATATACCGAACAGGAGGGGTCCTAGGAATGAGCCCTGAGGAACGCCACTTGTAACTGGTTTAGAGTCGGACCTAGCTCCCGCAACTCTCACCATGTGGGTTCTGTCCATGAGCCAATTGGCAACCCATCTTGTGACATAGGGGTTTATGTTCAGGCTGGTGAGTTTGTCTATAATACCCGAATGGGGAATGTTGACGAAGGTCTTTGCAAGGTGTAGGTAGGCTGTGTGTACCACCTTTCCCTTGTCTATAGCCTTGGTAACTGTCTCAAAGAAGTCCACCAGGTTTAAGAGGCATGATCTGCCCTTAACAAAGCTGAACTGGGTTGGGTCCAGTGTCTGGAGGTTCCCAATGTCTCTGTTAATGAGTTCCATGAAGATGCGCTCCATAGCCTTGCAGACCAAGCTAGTCAGTCTTATAGGGCGATAGTTTCTGGGGTTTGTTGTGGCTCCACCTTAGTGGAGTGAATAACCATTGCTGTGTGCCACTCTGTGGGTACGTAACCTGTGGAGAGGCTGAGACTGAACAGTGTGTTTAGATGAGGGGTTAGTTCATCTTTGAGCCCATGTAGAACGCAGCCTGGGACACCATCTGGTCCCATTGATGCTGTGTTTTTGGCTTTGGAGAGGGATGTTTTAACACTGTTCAAAACTTTCAGTGTGAATACTTTCTTCTGCTTTACTTCTACAATGATTAGAAATATTTGGATTTTATTTAAAACTTTTATTTCAAATTTTATAGCACAAACACTGATAGACATTTGCTAAACAAAGCAATACAGTCTCACAATGAAAACAGACTTAGCATTAAAACTTCTCTGCCTTTGAAACTCACATTCACTGAAAGAGCATTGAAACCAACATTCAAAGAAAATACATCTGGCCAGTTTTCAAATCATAGGCCCCTTGCACACATTTTTAAGACCATGCAAAATTATTTGTTTCACCTTCCTGATTATATTAAATTATAATAATTAAATTATGTCCCTTGTATAAAACAGCACCACTTGTTAGAGCGTGTTTTAAATTTATACTTTTGAACATTTTCCAGTAAGCAATGAAACAAAGCATATGAACCAATAATGACAAAACTGCCCAATTCAGAACATTTCAACCATAAAAGGCCTCTCACACATACATATACATACACACATGCACATATACATACTTACATACATACATATATATATATATATATATATATATATATATATATACACATAGTATTTTTATATTTACACATGCTGCTGTGACAGTGGCATCAAGGCTGATATACAAGATTTTTGTAATAAAATACCTTGACTCTCTCCATATGGTACCTACTTGTCTAAAAGAGTTGTTGGTATCCTACCAACCTGTCTGAGCACTTCAAACAGCTGTCAAGGGGCTACCGGTTATTCCTACAATGGGAGGAGAAATGTAGTATGCAGGCACTTTTATGCCCTCGCTACATATTTAGACATTTGTTGATTTTATTGATATTTTAGTATTTGCACATTTTAAATAATTGTAACTAAAAACACATCAGTAAATTATGATGACAAAAAACAGTACTAAGTTTAATACCGATAGCTGCTAAGAAAAAAAGAAAACATGGAAATAGAAACTGGAAGTAAGTCCAAGATGCCAAAAAATAATAAAGTTAGTGGATGAAATTTAAGAAATGAATTGTAAAATAATGGTGAGTAAATTCTGACAGAAATAAAGATGAGTCTCCAGTATAAGTAAATACTATTTACAAGATGCAGGTATGGCAGTGTGAAAGATGAAACTAGTATAAAAAGGGGAAATCTGCACACAGTCTAGGGAACTGAAATTAAGAATAATATATATATATGATTGCTCACCAAATACATTACATATTAGTAATGTATGTGGAATGGTTTAAGTTAAATTACTTTAAACTTGAATATTTATTTTTCATGCTTTGGTGCTATGTTATAAATATGCATGAAAACCAAAACAAAGACTGTTAGTAAACTAGTTTAATGTAGAAAACTCACTGACTGATAGCTTGATTCTGGCCTCATTGCCTAACCCTGCTGAATAAGTATACTTCAATATGTTAATATTTAAGAAAAGAAGGCATATATATGAATAGTTAGAGACAGAGTAGGGGGAGAGCTGCAGATAAAGAAAACAAGCAATAGCTGTACCAAATCACATCCAAATCTAAAAATGTCAGAATGCTTTTATAAGAAGTAAATTGCTTTTGCATATACCATCCGATAAAATACAGAACAGCATTAAAATAGACAAAAGTTTTTCCACAGTGTAAAATTCTCCTAGCAAACATGCACATTTTCATTATTATTAACTGTTTTATGATTGGAAAAAATGTTATCTAATTACTGAGTGAATCTCAAGTTCTGTCACAACTTTGAGCACTTTGGGGCACATTTTAAAACTCCAGTTTAAGAGAAAAGATAATCTTTAAATAAAATGCACAAAATACAAACAAGTAATTATGCTGTTTGGCTGTAACATGAATGCTGCAGGCCACTCATTTTTTTAAATAACAGTTAGGTGTGGGGGTAACAGAACAGCATAAGATTGGATTAGAAAACATACATTTCTGGCTACATCCCTGTCCAACTGCAATTACAAATTAACAGTTTATGCTGGTATAGCATTATGTCTTAACGTTACATTAAAGCATCATCATTTTTTTCCCAAGCTGCTGGTGGGTCACACATACCTCTCACTTGTCTGACTGTTTGTACTTTGTAGTGGTCTGCAGCTGCTGCTCAGTCCAAACTTCTGGAATTCAAATTTTACCCATGCCACCCAGAACACGAAGACATAAACAGTCTCTGCTTCTGTGCAATCGGATGCATAGGCCGTTCTTAAAGAAGAATGCCCTTTAAAAAAAAAAGTTTTTTTTTTTTAATTAAAAGAAAAGATTTAATTTTTTTCCGGACAATACAGAGCAGTCTCCATTTTCCAGACAGTGTCCCTTAATTCCAGACAGTCCAGAAGAATTCTGGATGTTTGGCAAGCCTATTTTTAAGCCTAGCTATTTCAACCCAATGTAATACCATAGAAGTACTAGTCAATACCCAAGATTGCATTTAGTGATGACTGCCCATGTCCAAGAGGGTTGTGGGTGCTATCCATGGTAAGAATTTACAGTGGCCCATCCACTCATACAGGTTCCTCTTGAACAGTGTCATAGAGGTGCTCTGTTTCACATGAATTGCTAGCCTGTTCCCAAGAAATGGCAATCGCTGGGAGATAAATCTGTCTATCCAGCATGTCCTATTTAAGATGCAGGCCATATTTAAGTCCCTGGAATGGATAGCGCTAGACCCATTTGATTTATGGATATGCAGTAAGTTCATTAGGTTTGGTTGCTCTGTAGGCCAGGCATAAGTATACCCTGAGAAGTCTATACAATATGGAGTATAGTGACAGGGATTTTAGTGGGTCCATGTAAGACACATGCTGGAGTCCTTTGATCTTCTTTGTTAAAAGCCTCTGAGGTCCCTCTAATTGCTGTAGGTGCTTAGAATGGTACATACCAAATGGGGCATTATACTCAATTATGGGCTGGATAAGTGCCAAGTATAGGGGGATTATAACTTCTTTTGTTGTCACGGCAATGCCTTTACTAATCAAGTGAGCTATGTGGAAAGCTTTCCTTACAATGGTAGATCATGTGGTGGTTGAAGTTAAGGTCACGGTCAACCTGTGATTCCCAGGTCCCTTACCACTTCATTGGTACTTAGAGTATTGTCATTGATTTGATAGTGTTTGTGCCCAAGGGAATGATGTTGCATTTTGAGACCATGACTAATACACCAGTCGCTGGTCTGTGTGAGACCCTCCTGGAGTATACTGACATAATTTAGGGATTCAATGATTGCACCTAGTTTGCAGTCGTCTGCAAACTTGGCCAGCCACCGCCCTTTAGTTTTGACCTGAACTTCTGAGAAGTACATACCAAACAGTAGGGGGCCCTGCACTGACCCCTGTGGTACCCCGCTGGTAACAGGTCTGCTGGGTGATGTGGAGCCACCCACTTTGATAGTGTGTGTGTCCAGTTTGTGAGCCAGTTGTCAACCCATCACAGATTTGCTCTCATCAGTTGCCTTGGTCACACTTTCAAAGAAATCCACCAGATTTAACAGGCAGGATCGGCCCTTCATGAAGCTGAATTAGGTAGGATCAAGGGTTTGGAGGTCACCTATGTCTTTATTTATGAGGTCCTTAATGATACGTTCCATGGCCTTAAAGATGAGGCTGGTCAGGTTTATGGGTCTGTAATTCCCCAGGTCTTTTGCTAGGCTACCTTTGTGGAGGGGAATAACTGTAGCTATTCTCCATTCCGTAGGAACAAAGCCTGTGGTTAGGCTATGATTGAAAAAGGTGCTGATGCTAGTTCATATTTTAGCCTGTTTAGAAGACAGCCTGGGATGTCATCTGGTCTCATAGAGGACGTGTTCTTTGCCTTGGACAGGGCTTTGGGGACCTGCTTTTCAGATATGTAAGGTGGAGGGGGGGTGCTTCAGGGAGGGTTTGTTGTAAGTTAGGAGGAGATAAGGAAGTGAAATTTTCAGCAGACTTATCCACTAGCAGGTTTGCTATCTCGGTGGGGTCAGTGTGTGTGTGTGTGATACCACTGGCCACCAGTTCTGCACATGCTTGGGTCTTACCCTTTAGATTACGTACATAATTGTAAAAGGCCTTTTGGTTATCCTTGACAGTACTTCTTATGTTCCTCTCAAAGGAGCTCTTCGAGGATTTGACAAGTTGTCTTATTTGCCTGTTAAGGCTGAGGAGGGTAATTTTACATTGCTGGGTCCTTTTCTTTGTTTTCTTGGACAACAACTTTTTGCATTTATTGGAGAGTTTTTTGATGCTGGAAGTCCACCATGCCAGCTTGATTTTACTTGGGGCTCTGGCTTTGATTCTATCTTGTACAGCTCAGTTTATACACTTATGCAAGTGATTGCACAGGGCTTTAGTGTACGCTTTGGTGTAGTTACCACTTTCAGCTTGGGGAGGGGCTTGGAATACATTTATACCTTCACCTAGGAAGGTATAGTTTGCCTTGGTCTTTAGTCTGATTTCACCCTTTGTGAGTTCTGGTATTGGTGTCAGTTCAAAGGTGACTAATTTTTGGTCAGTTTTAACTAATGAGGTTCAACAGTTGAAGCAGTAACCTGTTTTACATGTTGGTGAGGGCCAGACTAGAATGTTTGCTCCTTTTGTCATAGTATGGACAATGTGTTTCAGGGCATTTGAATTCACAAAGTTTGGGCTAGAGTATGTTTCTCAGTTGATGGTGGGATAATTGAAATCACCCATAACCAGTGTGTTTGGTAAAATTTGGATTGTCTTCAGTTTGGTTAAGTAGGCTCTGTGGGTGTCATGACCTATGGAGGGGGATCTATAACTGGCTAGGACTTGAATGGGGGTCTTACTCACTGTAACCTGGACCTGGAGCAACAACAAGGAGTTATGCAGTCTAACTAGATGTGAGGTGAATTTATCAACAATGATAAGAAAACTTTCTACTCCTCAGCCCAATTCAACAGAAAATCTAATCTTCAAAAATGTTGGTCTACTGTAAACAAAATCCTTCATCCAGGCAACCCTTCCAAACCCTCCCCATTCCCTAACATTACCCCACTAGAAACTGCCTTCCTTCTCAACAGCTTCTTCATTGGTACTATTCAAAAACTAACACATACCAGTCATAACCCAAACCCTTCACTTACCTCTCCCATTCTACAAAGTAAAACCCTTTTCCCCCTCAAACCCATCTCTACTACCTATATCAAGTCCCTCCTCCATAAACGTAAGCCTTGCTCTCCTTCTGCAGACAACCTGCCTCCTACCTTCCTTAAACTTGCCATCAAATCCATTGCCTATCCTATTACTCTACTAATCAACAGATCCATACAAAAGGCCACAGTTCCAGACATGTGGAAATCCTTTTACACTAGCAATCAGTCAGAAGGTGCAAATTCTATTGCTCCAGCTAACTACAGGCCCATCGCTATACTTTCACCCCTATCAAAACTACTTGAAACATGCATCCACACACAACTCAAGAATTTTCTTCTCTAGGAAAACTTACTAACACCCACACAGCATGGCTTCAGGCCATACCATAGTACTAATGCTGCACTATTATCTTTTACCCACACAGTAGCTGAAGCCAAAGACAACAATCAATTAGTATCCTGCCTTTTCCTTGACCTCTCCAAGGCCTTTGACACTGTCTCTCACCCTTTACTTTTGTCTAAACTATCCAATCTCAACATCTCACAACCCACTCTGGACTGGTTTACAATTTACCTCTCCAATAGGCAGCAATCAACGAGATGACTTACTTCCTGTTACTCCTTCCTGCAAATCCATTCTTGGACCTCTACTTTTCAATATCTTCACTAATGACCTCCACACGGCCTGCACACAATCCTCACTTATACAATACGCTGATGATTCAACACTCATAACCATCTCAGACACCATCACTGACCTCCACACATGCACCCAAAACTATTTCCTTTCCATGTAAAATGGCTGTCTGACAATCAGCTCCACCTAAATCCAAAAAAACTAAACTTTTATTATTCCTCCCCTGACCCCTCACTCACTATAAATCTACCTTTGTCGTTACATCCCTTGACTCAGTTACTATTATAGTTGACCCCCATACTAAACGTTTAGGTACCATTATTGTTGAAGAACTGAAATTTAACCTGCACATTCAACATAATATTAAAAGACACCAAAAACTAGGACTATTATACAGAAACAGAAAATTCCTTACCCCGACACAAAACTCTCACTGACACAAGCACTCCTTCTCCCCTCCCTTCTCTATGCAGCCCCAATCCTTACAAATATCCAGACCACACTTTTAACTAAATTAGAACAAACATATAACAAAATAGCTAGTTTTGCTACCAATTTACCATATAGCTCACACTACTGCCTTTCTCTCAACAAGCTCCAATGGCTAGAAATTGCCTAACTCCAACTAACACAATTTAGAATCCTTCACACCATTTTGAACAAACTCAAAGCCTGCCCCTCTCTATGCTCCCATGCTAAATATCATATTCCCATTTGCTCTCTCCGTACAAACAATCAACAACTCCTGGCCATCTATAAATCTAACAAAAGCATAGGAAAACTTCTCTACAAACACACTTTAGCCCAGGCCTGGAACAAACTCCCATCACACATTAGAACCACCCCACACCCCGTACACTTCAAAAAAGAGCTAAAACAATTTCTACTTGACTCCCGGTCTGACCACTGTCATGACTCTACTTAATTACTACCTACCATTGTCATGACCCTACCTAATTCACTACCACTTTCTACTCAACCAACTATAACATTCATAAATCTCACCTACTCCTATACTGTTTTTTATTGCCATTCCCTTGTCTTTTTCTCCCTACTCCACATATCAGACTACTATAACCCTCATAATTATTGCTTATACTTGCCTCACTTAACACTGTCTCTTTACCCTACTAAACCTCTCTTTACAATCTTCCTGTTCTCATACCTCCTCCTTCATCTCTCTCCCACCTTCCAAAAAAGAGGATTAAACTTTACTATTGTTAGTTTAAAATATTTTTACTGCCTTAATACACCATTACAATCTACTTTTACTTCTTTTGTATCTTTATTAGGTTCATGTACTTTTATATGTATATTTCTGCCATCATGATATTGTTTAGTATTTTTAGTATTTTTACTTTCTGTAAATAATTATGTCACTATACTGGAGCTTTTCTCCTCGGGTCTCCACTGAAAATGGGCTTTTTTAGCTCAGTTGGACTAACCCAGATGCAAATGTCAAATAAAATAAATAAACTAAATAAAAATAAATCTCTAATATAGACTGAAACACTACCTCCTTTGGTTTTCATGCGTTCATTTTGTGGTCTAAAGGTGTGGAAAGCATTGTACCTTGCAGGGCCGGCTACTCTGTGACGTCTTAAACCAGGTTTCTGTGACTGCACAGACATCTGCATTTTCTAGTGATAGAAGTGCTTTTAGGAGTGCAGTCTTTGGTTTAAGCTCCTAGCATTTACAGTATGACCCTTATTTGGTTCTGATTGGTTAATTACACATCGCTAATGTTGTTTTTGAGACCTTGCCTAAAAAGGCACTTTGGGGGAGGCAAGGGAATATCTTCAAGATCCACAGAAGAGCCTTAGCTATAAATACTTTTAAGTATACATACTTAAAAGTTCTTGCCCCCATTTATGAGTACTAAATAGTGCCGACCTCCCAAATAAAGCCGGGTCATATACGATAACCCTGGTGTAAATTTGTGACTGCCCTTCCAAGCATCAAGACTAGCCTTAAAGGTAGACAAAGTAGTTCTTCGTTTGATCTGTACTGGTAACTCATTCCATAGGCTGTGAATCCATTGAATTAAAACCAGTGAGTCCATAGAATGATTGTTAACAAAGCCACTGGTTTACAAAGAAACTGGAGGTCAAATAGGATTGGATCTTTCACAGCTCAAAAAGCAGTGGACTACTGACTATAAGAAGAACTGTAATAATCTCTCAGGATAATTATAAGATTTTGTTTTATTTTTTTAGTTAGAAATCATTGGTACCTTTCCATTTGAGCGATATGCTTGGAGTTGTACTACCGAAGGTTGCACTGTATTTGATGATGGGTTTGATAAGGGAAGAGTACAGGGGTAAGATGACTTCTTTGGATCTTGAAAATATTCCCTTGAACATTAGATAGCAGGATCTCCTGACTATTGTAGAAACATCATAACTGAATGAGAGAGAGAGTTGTCCACATATGTAACCAGGTCTCTTATGATTGTATTTGGTTGAAGAGGAGTGCTACTTATAACAGAGGAAGTGGGGACAACTTTTATTCCAGATGCTACTATGTTGCCTTTTTTTGCATTTAGCTTGAGACTGTTTTCACTACTCCTGGTATGTACATATTCCAGCCCTTTTTGGAGCAGTTTATTATCAGAGGATGAGTGTATTACTGTGCCCAACTTGCAATCATCTGCAGAGCTGGTCAACCGCACTTCAGGAATATTCACTTGGATGTCTGAAAAATAAATGCCAAATAGGAGAAGGCCCTTACACATTACCTTTTCCACTCCATGAGTTTTCACTGAATCTTTCCACCATTTACCAACTCTGACTTTAATCCATTTGGTAAACTACACTAGTTTTGGTTAAAGTACTATGATTGATTGACTTAGTTGTGATTATGTATATAACTAAATGGTATTATGAGGATAACTTGGACATTCTCTCGCCTGATCACTTTGGTCACATAATCATGAAGAGATGCTGTTTGAAAAAAGAAATGTCAGTAAACTGAATGTATACTGAGGCTGAAATGAACAGTTGTCAACATTATATCTAGACCTCTTTTACCCTTGAATATTTCTGTGCTTTTATCATTTACTTTTATGCTGATAACAATGTTACGTAGCTAAAGTCAGACCTGCATCTGTATATGAATTACATGCAGCAAACAGCTAATGCCTTATGGGATACAGCAAGCAGCACAGAGATGCCTGTTATCAGATTCATTTGCCTCATGCAGTTTAAGAGGTACACTAGTGTTCGTGCTTTTGAACTCTGAAGGACAGCTCAGGCAGTAATTTTTGAACATGTCTATTAATGCTACAGCATTACTTAAGAGTTATTTTTGCTAAGAACATTACTGACATGGTTTTGCTCTACATGTACAAGTCACACTTGTGAGTATTAAGTGCTTGGGTTGCATGTTCCTCTTTTTAGTATTTTTCTAAGTGTTATAATGATTCCGATGAATATGTACATTTTTATCTGTTCTTTGCTCTTTCTTTTCTTCATTCTGTAACTGTACTTTTTATGTTTTTCCTCCATGTAACTGATTTATCTCTTAGCAAACTATATATGTTTAAATGGCCTGACAACCTGAATTCTTCCATTTCTTTTTGCTTTGTATCTTATATGACCTTAGACATTGCCTTCTTCCACCCCTCCAAGGATTTTCACTAAATCTGTGCTGTACACATTTCCATAAATGTATAAATTGCTCACTTTAGTGTACCTCCATTTTAGTTTTACACATCAGAAACTACATCTAAATTCGGATCTATATAACTTCATCATATACTCATTGTCGAACCAGTATTAATCGAACCCACTTTGTCAAAACAAATTTATTGAACAGCCATTTAATTGAAGTTTTTCATGGCAAAAAACAATCGTTGGCCATCATCGGGAATTTGCCTTTTTCCCCCACTGTAGTGCGATCTCAGAGTTGGTATTCTTCATTGGGGGTGTGGAGGGTGCAACCCCCCCCCATATTGGGGAGTGTGGCCCCCACTTGTCTGGGATTTAAATTTTTAGAATTTTGTCACAGGTGGTAGGTTGGCCAGCCGTTGTTTTTCTCTATGAAAAACTTTGATTAAATGGCCATTTGATAAAGTGAGATTTCTACAAAGTGGGTTTGATTAATAGTGGTTTGACAATGTGAGTATACAATAAAGTGATATAGACCCTCTAAATTTAACTGAATATGGAACTTTGTTTTTTTTTTTCTTCTTTTCACTCCCTGGGTTGCACCCAGGAACAATTTTTTGACAAAGGTCCCTGAAGCAGACTTGTGTCATATAATCTCAGCTGCCAACTGCCTATCTCATCTGCAGCAGTTGTAGCCAAGGCTCCCTGACAGTCTTTTTCTCTAGTCTTCCTACATATCTTTGGAATGGCGGCAGGTCAGCAAGCATGTACTATTCCATATTAGTTCCACTGAATTTGGTCAGATCAGCAGGTTTCATGGTTTTACCCCTCAGCTAGAGCATCAAATTTGCAGCTACATATAGACACATTGTCTTGAAACGTCATCTCACCCACCCACTTCAACCACATTCCTACCTAGTGCCAAGCCTGATTTTATTAGCATACCCCTCATATCAAATTAAAATCAACTAATTGCTCATCTAGTAAACATTAAGGCCAGTCAGACTGGCATCCTGCTTAACAATTTCCTCAAATAAAAAATATTTAACTCTTTTATATTATACACAGGTACTTCTGAGGTCTAGCTCATACTATCCAAGTACTGCTGAATGGTTTGTAATGCTCTGGTACTGTTACTTCATCCAGTCTTTTGACTGCCTGTACTTTATTTTATGCCTATGAACAGTCTTTTGGGAAAGCTAACTATAACTGGAGTTTATCTCTCTCTCTCTCTCTCTCTATATATATATATATATATATATATATATATATATATATATATATATATATATATATGGGACTACTTCACATAATTGAACATCCAAATGCTCAACTTTCATATGGTTGAGACCATATTCAAAATGTGAAAAAAATAAAAACAAAACAAAAAAAAAAACTAAACAGTGCTAGCAGGGGGGCAAGCCCCCCTACATCCCCCACACCCCTCACTATTTAAATATACCAACTCTGAGATTCTACTACATTGTGGTAATGGGAAATCTTCCCATACTGCTCTCTATGGAGATCCCCATTCAGACAGTTTGAGCTTTTAAAAGTTCGACCATATAGTCTCGGCCATATGAAAGTTGAGCTTTTAAACGTTTGACCATCTGTAGGGGACCCATGTTTGTTTGTTGTTTTTCTTTCGGCTTTTCCTGGTTAGGGGTCGCCACAGTGGAACTCTGGTCCGTTAATGATTGGCAGTCAATTTTTACGGTGCCGAGGTGCCAGCCCGACACCTAAACTTCAACGAAGGCACAACCATTCACGCATGTCTTTCGAATGCCACTCGACCACAGGGAGGACATGCAGACTCCACACAGAAGGCGCTCCAGCCAAGAATCAAATGGGAAAACCTCTTGCTGTGAGATGACAACGCTACCACTGTACCACCGCGGCTTCATTGAAGGGGACCCATATATATATATATATATATATATATATATATATATATATATATATATATACAGATATATATATATATATATATATATATATATATATATATATATATATATATATATATATATATATACATATATATATATATATATATATATATATATATTTATATATATAGTAATTCTGCTATAATGAAAGCAATAAATACTTTGCAGGTAATATAATAGGACATACAATGAGAACCAGGGAGACAAATTCCTAAAGGAAGTATGATATTTTATGCAAAGGACAAGAGCATGGGATTGCTTATCCTACCAGGAACCTAAACAGGCCCTGGACAAACACAGTCAAAGATAAAGTAGGATAGCTAAAATGCTCTTTCCACTTAACAGCGGATCACTGCCCTTCAGTGTATTCATTGTGAAGAGTTAGAAGACTGTCCCTGAATCAAAACTTCTTAAAAGCTGATGAAACCTAAGACAATTCACTCTTACTAAAAAAAAAAAACATAAAAACCTTTTATTTTTAAAAGACTATGGATGAGCATTGCTGTGTTAAGACATTTAATATATATATATATATATATATATATATATATATATATATATATATATGTATATATAGACATAAGTTTTGACAAGGGAGGATGAGTTAGAGCTAGGTGGGTTTAATCCGATTGGGCAAGTCAGAGAATTACGTGCATAAGGTGACCAATGGAGAGTGACCATAGGGTTCCCACCCAACACTTGCCTCCGCGCCATAGCCAGTCATATACTTAACCTAGCAAAATGTTAAATCAGGATAACAGTCAAATTCTAGCATGCATCTAATCAATTAAAAAGTCCAAATAAAAATTGTCTAAAAAGTTCATCATTATGCTGGTGAGGTGACAGTTTTGTGGTGCTTTCACACTGATCCAACCTCATGTAAAGAGTTGTCATGGTGTCCATGGGTGTTTCTTTACTGGACTTCAGAACAGAGTTTTAGAGTACATTTTCTTTCCCTTTCTGAATCAAGATTACTCTGTTATGAATCTTGATAGTGTGAACAACTGCCCTCTTTTATGGGTTATAAATTATTGTATAAGTAGTCACTACAAAAATATAAAAAATATAAAAATAAGTTGGTCAAATGCTTAGACCATGAACACAATAGTATGAACTGCTGCAAGCTTCTATTGGGAATAACATCTTGTATAAATTGGAAAGGTAAGTGGATCATACATTTACATGAGTGTGAGTCACATTTTTATAGGGTACATAATAACCTATGCATTGTGGTACAGCTTGAGAAACTGCCAAAGGGTGGCAGAAGGCCTAGGTATGGTTCGGTTTACCAGTCTAATCCTCAAACAAGCTGTTAAATGTACAAAAAAGCACCAATTCATGTAACTAAAAACTTGGTAACTTGAAAAAATGTGAAATAGGACCAATAGAAGACCACTGACACTGCTGTGTAAAGTTTAGTGCTTTCTTTCGTTTCATACCAACGAACTTCTTCAGAACAAATAAACACTGCTCAATCCACTTCTCAAATACAAATTGATTAATTGGTAACCCAATCACATCGGTTCATCAATAAAATACTTAGACAAACAGGCAAATCTTACAATGATATATACATCTGTTTCTATGCATGTGTTATACATGTTTAAAATATAACTTCTTACATATGTATAATATATATAAATCCCATACTGTTAATATGTACAAAGTCAATAATACATGCTTTGCTAAAGTGTTATTAACATCCCTGTTTTTAATAGCTAAACAGTGTTCATATATTCTTTTATATAATCCTCTAATCATTTTCCCAACATAAAAATTAAAACAAGTGGAACATGTAGGTAGATAAACTATTCCGCAACTTTTACAGTTAAACCTGAACTTACTGGTAACCATATTTTGAATGTGAGGGAAAAACATACTCTTTGAGGAATCTATGAATCTACACTGCTTGCAATTATAACAAGGATATGTCCCCACTGGTCCTTTTGTCATTCTTTGTTCACCAATCTTCCAAATGGACTTCACACTGACTACCTTTTTATAAACAAAATTGGGATGGTCACCAATAACCCTGACCAAATCAGTGTTGCCCAAAATAACTTTCCAATTATTAGAAATGGCTTGTTTAATTTTGTAGGAATCCACACTAATGGGGACAGGAAAGGCACAGTGCATCTTTTTGTTACTGTCAACATTCTTTTTAGGAGTAAACCCACTGAGCAAAATAGGTGAAAATTTGTCCATCCTGACCAGCAGAATTTCTTCAACAATGCTCTTTAACTTATCATGAGGATAACCTCTCTGCACAAACATGAGAATCAATTTGTTGACTTCGCTAATAAAATTCTTGTGTTCAGAAATGATCCGACTGAGACGTATAACTTGCCCCCTGACTAGATTTAACTTCATAAAGTCAAGATGTCCACTTTCATAATGGAGGAAATTGTTTGTGTATGTCTGCTTTCTGTATACTGTACTGGTAAACTTCTTCTCACTGACATCCATAGTGATGTCCGGATCCAGGAAGCACACATTCGTGCCTACTTCATTCATCACAAACTTAAGCCCCATTGCATGTTTGTTTATTTCCTCCAGAAACAAATCTAAATCCTCAAGTCGGACCATTCCATATAAAAACCAAGTCATCGATAAATCTCCTATATAAAGAGACAAACTTGAATCTTTCTAACTTGGTCAGGAATGACAAATCCCACCAGCTTAATACTAAGTTGGCAAAAGCTGGTCCAACCTTCGCACCCATGGCCACCCCACATGTTTGACGGTAAATCTTATTGTCAAACAAAAAGAAATTATTTCTTAGGACCAAATCTAGTAACAGGCAGATGGACTGAAACATAACATCATCATAAGTGGTATGTTTCACCAAAAAATTGTAGACAGCTTCTACTCCCATTTTTTGGTCTATTGAAGTATATAAAGAAACTACGTCAACTGTTACTAATACAGTTTCTGTGCCTTTAAAGTTGTATTCATGTAACAAACTCAAAAATCACCACAAATCTTTCAAAAAATAGGAAGTATTATTAACCAAAGGATTCAATAAATAATCTAAATAATGAGAGATGGTGACTGTTTTGCTTTTCTTTGCAGAAACAATGGGTCTGAATGGTGGATTGGTAGAATTCTTATGAATTTTTGGAATTCCAAACAACAAACCTAATACAAGTTCTTCAATATATAAAAACTCATAAGTGGCTAGGTTTATATAACTTTTGTTTAACAACTCCAATAACTGGCTATCAATGTTCAGAAAGTGCTTTCTGACCATGTCTTTACTAACCAGTTGATAATTCCTGTTGTCACCTAACAATCGTGAATACACGATTGATACTCTGTTGTCTTCATGATAACTAGACCATTCTGATACAAAAAGTGCTAAGGCTGCTACTCGTGAAACACTTGTATTTATTTTTAAAACGCCAAAATATAAAAAAAAAACGTTTTTTGTCTTAACTCAATGGTCAGACTTCTACAGAAACTCTAAAACAGACATCTTAAAACATCCAGTATTTATAGACTCATTTGAAAAACCCGCCAAAAAGCTGACAAACAAAACAGGCTCTTTAAAGATGTATTAACCTGTAAACTTACAGTTGTTATTAACATGCTTTTCAAAATTTGGTAATGTTAATACATAACCATAAAAATAAAATTAGTAAAATACACAATAGTGTAATTCCCTCTCTTAAATATGTTTCTGATTCATACTTATTAGGTTATAAAATTAGTTTACAAAAGTATATACCATCTTAAATCTCCTCATTACCAGTATATTATTTCTCACTGATTGTTGTATAAAACCATTATTTCTAAAAAATCACACTTGAGTATATATAAATATATATATAAAATCCTCGATCATCTCTCCAAACTCTTTAATTTGAGCAAACACATAAGTGAACATTTCTCGTTGAGACCCGGACTAACAAAGGCGTTTAGTTTAAGTTGCCATAACAATTCTACCTTTTCAAGGACTAATTCATGTGGGCCTCCTCTAATATCTTTTTTGACTTGTACAAACACCCTGAATTGAAATTTATGTTCAGGGAAACTCATAACATGTCTAACAAGTGCATTATCTTCCTTATGTAACCTAATATCCCTTTGATGTTCATAAACTCTTTCTTTAATATTTCTCTCGGTCTTTCCCACATAAAAGCCTGGACAACTGCAGTAAAATGCCACATAAACAACTCCTTTTGTATTACAATCAAATTTCTCCCTAGTACACACTCTATGTCCGTTGATTGTTGTAATTGCTCCTGACGCCATCAAATGGCAATAGGAACAACAACCACATTGTGTCATACCTGCTCTCGTTTTAAAAGGAAATTTGGTCCCACATTTGTGCATCCAATCCTTAAAGTTCAGGCCCCTTTTCCATGTGATCTTTAATGAGGCTCCCAACCTACCCCCTAACAAGTTATCTTCACTTATCAGAAACCAATTTTTTTCTAAAATGTTTCTGATGTGACCATGGTCCAAGGAAAATCTTAATATACAACCCATGTTAAAATTAACTAAAGCAAATTTGTTATTACTCTGATTGTCGGTACAATTCATACCTACAGTCATCGACCTTCCCTCTGCTGGTTGTGAAATTTCCTGTTTTTTCAAAATGGGTTTATATATACCTGTATACCGTTTTGCTGTTACTTCTTCTATTAAGTTATCTATAAATGAAACAGGGTATGCTCTATTAATAAACATTTGTTTTAAGTTGTTACATTCCTCAATAAAGGCCATGTCCGACGTGATCATACGTGCCGCTCGGACCAATTGGCCCTTGACCACAAACTTCTTCTGATACTTTGGGTGTGCACTAAAATAATGAAGAAATTTGTTTGAATAAGTGGGTTTCCTATAAATGTTGGCTTCATATTGTTGTAACACTTTGTTTTTGGTTAAATTTATGTCCAAAAAAGAAATTGAGCTATAACTAAAGGTGTGTGTGAAATGCAAAAACTCAGTCGAATCATTCAATACATTCAATAAATTATTAGCTACCTTACCATCTCCTTCGCTTAAAAGAACCTGCTTTGTTTGTCAGCTTTTTGGCGGGTTTTTCAAATGAGTCTATAAATACTGGATGTTTTAAGATGTCTGTTTTAGAGTTTCTGAAGAAGTCTGAGCATTGAGTTAAGACGAAAAATGTTTTTTTATATTTTGGCGTTTTAAAAATAAATACGAGTGTTTCACGAGTAGCAGCCTTAGCACTTTTTGTATCAGTTTGGAGTAGCATTTTAGAGTCGGTTTTGTTCCAAATAACTAGACCATTCCCCTTGTCAGCTTTCATAAAACGACGCTGTTTACTTTTTCTCAAAGTAAGTAAACTATTCATCTCTCTTTTGTCCCAATGTGTTTTATACTGCTGTAATCCTCTGATTATTGCCTTTTATATTAATGCTCTGATTATTGCAAATGTCTGTAAGATCTTTCTCACATAATTCATTGAATACATTTAGCGTAGCCACTAATTTCAGATTAATGTTACTGGTTTTTACAACAACTTAAACCCTTTTGTTCAATTTCATCAAAAGCATAACTTAAATTTAACTTCCTGACATATAACTTCAAATCCAATATAGTGTCAGTCAGTGGTGCTTTGACTGGGGGAACAAAAGAAAAACCCTTTTCTAACATATTACATTGACTATCATTAAGTACTAAATCACTCAAATTATAGATTTTACAAAGGGGAAACATTTCTTCCGATATTTCAGGACATATTCTTGTTATAATTACAAGCAGTGTAGATTCATAGATTCCACAAAGAGTATGTTTTTCCCTCACATTCAAAAAATGGTTACCAGTAAGTCCAGGTTTAACTGTAAAAGTTGCAGAATAGTTTATCTAGCTACATGTTCCACTTGTTTTAATTTTTATGTTGGGAAAACGATTAGAACATTATATAAAAGAATATATGAACACCGTTTAGCTATTAAAAACAGGGATGTTAATAACGCTTTAGCAAAGTATGCTATGGAATGAGTAGATTTCAAAAAAATAAAATTTTTTGTCTTGGATTTCATTGATGCAGTTCCCTATGTTACTAATTTTAACAATGCTCTTGAAATTAAAGAGTTAAAGTGGCAAGTCTTTTTAGGGGCTGATAAATTTCCAGGACTAAATGGTACTTTAAATGTGAAATGCCTTTTAAGTGACAAATTGTATTACTAACTTTGTACATATTAACAGTATGGGATTTATATATATTATACATATGTAAGAAGTTATATTTTAAACATGTATAAAACATGAATAGAAACAGATGTATATATCATTTTAAGATTTGCCTGTTTGTCTGAGTATTTTATTGATGAACCAGTGTGATTGGGTTACCAATTAATCAATTTGTATTTAAGAAGTGGATTAAGCATTGTTTATTTGCTCTGAAGAAGTTCGTTGGTATAAAACGAAAGAAAGTGCTAAACTTTACACAGCAGTGTCAGTGGTCTTCTGTTGGTCCTATTTCACATTTTTTCAAACTGTTAAATGTGCTATTGTGGATTAAATACTCTGTAATATACTCAAAGGGATCTCAGCTCTTTAGTCTATAATCAGTTTTCAGTGACCATGATCCTTCCTCTTACCACTTGTGTTTACGCCAAAAAACAAAGCAAAAACATAATGGCTAGATCTACTATCTCCATTCAGGCATTCGCTATAATTAATGCATTCCCTCTCTCCTGTTCAGGACAACAAACAGCTTGCAGTTTGTACTGGAAAAATTAATATAACATACCTTAAAATACCTAGTGGGCATTTTCTTCCTATTACAGGAGAAGTATTTCTCTTTGAATAAAGAAATGTCTACAACCAAGCAGCTCCATTTCAATATGGACTTCAAGACAACATCTACTGAAATAGGCAGAGTGCGCCAGAGTTTCATATTAATCTGCAAATCCTATAAATGGTACATATATTATTATTTAAGAAGGAAATGTTAAAAACAGGAACAAAACTGTATTCCTTGTATAAAAAAGCAAATGACTGTATTTTGCAGTCCAAGAGAGAAGTAAATTTTCTTTCTAGAAGAGGTAAAAAGATGTCTGACTTATACAACATTTAATGGATGCAGTCTTTTATTCACTAGCCTCTACTTGTCACAAGTCTTAAAAGTAATACCTGCTTCAAACCTGACAATATTACCCCATCTTTTTACTTATGACGCTTCTTAATTAAATATATAAATGTCTGTTAAAGTTCATATCTGACTATGACAAACTGGAGGCTGACACACTATATGCATATGCTATACATGCATGTGACAGTTTTCTATCAATTCCACTTGCACCTGTATTTAATCTGCATTGAACTGCTGGAGAATTTTCTGTATTATCATAGAGGTTTTCCATAATTCCCCTTTCAAATGCCCAATTTTCACCCAAATATTTATTTCTCAGAAGAACTGTTAAAAGGCTATTACTTGGGGTTAAACAGGAATGGAGGATTCCAAAGGCATCATTTTAAAAATGTATAGGCTCATTTTGCAAACTAACCCAGACAATATGGTAGAGAATAAATGGGGGCAGATGCTTAGCATGCACTTGACAGAGAATTAATGGGAATACAGAATAGGACTATGATGACAGTTTAAGCATATCCAGGGTCTGGAATTCATTAGCTTTAAGAGAATACATCTCTGTCAATACTTTCTAGGTCATCTCCTCATCCAAAAGTTAGGATATGCAGCCTACTAGAGATGCAATTAGCAAAACACAGACTATTTCCAAATGATCTGACTCCACCCTTTAAATAGTGAATTGCGCAAGAGAGCCACTCCAACTGCATCCAGCACCACAGGAGCAGGGGTCCCACTAATCTGTGATACCTGGTTGTGGGAACTGAGAATTCTCCCTACTGAATACAAGTTAAACAATGAAAATGTAGGTGGGCTCAGACCACTATCATTAAATATGTAAGTGCTTATCAGTAAACTCTGAAAGCCAGCCCCAGGGATATCAGTGAAGAACTATGCAGGTATATTGCCAGACTCAAATGAATACAGGGGTCTATCAAGTATACCAATGTACCTGTGATGAACTTAAGTTTTAGAGGACTTTTTCTTCTGTTGGAACAAAACTTTATGAAGCTGTTATCATTAAACACTACTGTTCTTGAGATTGTGCAAACACCTTAGATGATAATGCTGTATTAGAACTTATCTTTGGTACTGGTGTGTATGCTAAATGTTTTTGCTACATTATTGTTGAATATACAGGTCATGCATTGTTTGTCTTTATTTAGTTTTGCCTTGTACACATGTACATTTTCATATGCTTAAACTGCTTGTGTAAAATATAGTTTGGTAAAAAAATAAATAAATAAATCTGGAACTTTTTCATATCTGGTGGGGCCAGTTCAAAAAGACGGGTGTCCCAGAAGGAGCATGGCTAGCCTGGGAAGATAATGACCTTTTGAACTATGAGCTCCCCAAGAGTGAGAGTAAAAGTAATTTGCTGCAGCTCCCAATAAGTGTTTTATTATTGCAGTTATTAGCAAATGCTACAATTAGACGAGAAGTTACTGATCTTGACAGAATGTCTTTTGTGGCAGTGGATGTGGAGGCCTGCCCTTCAGCTGAAACCCAGCAGAAAAAAAAAATTAGTTGCTAGAAGACAGAATGGAAGAGTTCAGTGGTAAAGTCGAGTTGCTAAAGGAGGACCATTATTCTGTGTGGAAATCACAGGATACAAGTAAGGAGGGGATGAAGCAGCAGGAGAAGCTTGATGACACAGAATATCACTCCAAGTGAGATAAAGTAAGGATTATGGGGGTTCCAGAGACAGTTGGAGATCATTAGTCGGGCCCCTGCTGGAGAAACTCATGAAAAAGGTAATGCACTTAGCAGCAGAGATTGATCCAAATATAGACAGGATTCATCGATTTTATAAAAATATGCAAGGAACAATCCTTCTCCACAGCTGTGCATTCAACCAGAACTAGAGACTGGTTAATCACACACAGCAGTTATCATCATACTGTGCAAGTAGAAGGTGTAGGTTTAAGTACTGCATTTGTTTGGGATTAGACAACACATGTTAAAGTATAGCGGTTACTACAAGATGTATATTATCAGGTAGCACTCCTACATCCAGCCATTTTAGTTGAAAAGCCAGAGAGGTTAAAGGTTATTCTCCACAAGGTTTAGGAAGCTGCAGAATTTACCATGAAAGCAAGGAAACAATGTGAGATGGTTAAAATGGGAGATATGGATGGAGCAATTACCCGAAAAGGAGATAGAATGGGAGTGAGGCATGAAACAAAGGCATGACCCTCTCATGCTACCTAAAAAGAGACTAGCAGCAGAGACAGAATTACATCGAGATGTTGACAGGTAGGGCACCATAGAAAAAGACAGGGGCCAGCAAATATCACTCACATGAGGAGAAATGGCTAAAAGAGCAAGTAAAAGATGTGAAGGACAATAAGGCAATTTAGAGTAAACAGATCGCCAAAAAGACAGGACCAGTACAGAGTAAAAGGAATAAGTACAAGAAACGCATTAAGCAAGGCTACATGGAGACCAAGAAACAGAAAGGAATAGGAACTTCTGCAGAAAAGTCCAGTGTGGTGAACAGCAAGGCATGATCAGAGGTTTCGTCAGGGTCATTTGCTGGTATATTTGAGACCAGAAAATAGGGCCTTCAGTCTTTTTTTGCTGATTGATGAGATATGACTTTTAGTGCCATGAGTGAGCAAGCTGTCTGACATCCCTAATTCTAAGTCTTTCCTAAAATTGAGACTTATTTTAATTGATTGGTCCACCTCTGGGAACCTCAGTTCCAAAGATGATGACTTTAGCTATTTCCTGGGAATCTTTGATAGTTCCCTTCCTCAAGATGCCAAAGTGTAAAGGGTAGAGTCTTCAGGTGCATCATGCCATGTATTACAGGTAGGAGTGCTGCCTGGTAATGCAGGAGCAAGCACAGTGCATCTACTTAGTGAGGAAAACCCAGTACAACTTTGGGAATGCAGAAGATTCCAAAATGCCCATGAAACTACGTAGTTTACAAGAACTTCCAAATATCCTCTACCAAAAGCTATAAGATATACTGGAGTTTTATATCAACAGCTTACTCTAAAGTTTATCTGACTGATTAATAGACTGGAATGAAGTCCTTTTCTGTCTCTGTGAACACCACATTACAAATCCTCCAGTCTTTAGCTCTCCCTTGACTGCCAGTTTCAATAGCCAGCTATCCCAACAGCTTCTGGCACCTAGAGAAGAATTCTTCACTAACAACTCAAACCACTGATAACCAGAACATTTCTTCAACTATTTCTGAGAATCAAGTGTCAGGTGATGATTTTCTGTCTAAGGCAGTTAGGATAGCAAAGACCTTCTACATACAGTATATCAAAACCTGATAACACTACAGGCTGTTCCCTTTACTTCCATCAAGTGTCAAAAACATGGAACTCCATACCCATAACAGTAAGACAGGACTGCTCACTAAAGTCATTCAAACTACAATTAAAGACTCACTTACTCTACTCCTGACTCTGCAAATGCGCTGTACCAGATTAGCACATCAGTCCTTTTCAACCTCACCACTGCTCAATGCCCTCCATATCTTCCTCCTACCTGTACTGTAACTCACTCTCTCACTCTCCCATTTTGTTATATTCTTTCATCTTCAACTACTACTGTCTTCTATTTCTCAGCTCTAGCTCTCTCTGTACTATACCTCATGTAAGACATATTCCTTTCAGCTGTCTGCATACCTTATGAAATGTGAAATGCAGTTCCCATTCTTTTGCAAAATGCTGTAAAGACTATTATATATCATTGCATTTCAAATGTTAGTATAACTCTGTTACTGTTGTTTGTAAGCTGGAGCCTTTCTCCCCAGGCCTCCTCTGAAAATGGGTCCTGTACCCAGTTGGACTTTTCTAGTAAACAAAAGTAATAAATAAATAACCTCCACCGCTGGCCCCCAAGTACCCAAAGGCTTGAGATCTTCACAAAAGAGAGACATATATTCCAAGATAAATACATGCTAAAGAATTCAATTATCAAGATGCTGTTGCCATTTTAAAAACTGCGAGAGAAAAGATTGGCTTTATTTGATGTGGTCACAAAATTAGAATTCTGCAAGACCTTCCTATGCTGTATAAGCAAGAAAGACAAAAACTAGCTGTGTGTTTGTGTGTGTGTGTGTGTGTGTGTGTGTGTGTGTGTGTGTGTGTGTGTGTGTGTGTGTGTGTGTGTTTGTGTGTGTGTATGCATCTTAGAATTATTAACTACATCATCTTGTGCACAACTGATTACTTTAATGCACATGAATAAAATACTGTGTCTACATATCAAGAAACTTAACCTTTTTTTTGAGGTCATTCAACTTTAACTCGACCTGAACTCATACATTATAGTTCATTATCTGACATGAAGTCATAAAATGCAAAGTTTGTGGCTTATTTCTTTAAATTCTGATCTCAAAATGATCAGCTGATAAATAAACAATTGTTCTGAATTTCACTTAATATTGGGAAAATACAGTTTGTGTCATATTTCTTTAAACTCTGATCGCATAATGATCTGCTGATAAACCTACAATTGTTCTGAATTTCACTTAATATTGGGTGTTATGCTTATCAATATAATTCCAAACGTATATATGATTTATTTATTTATGAACAGACTAAACACAAAAAGTAACTCTTTTTCAGTGGAGGTCCGGGGAGAAAATTTCCAAGCACACATATAAGTGGTTTAACTTCATTATATATAATGTACATATATATTCAATAGAATATGTCAGTACAAAGCATACCTATATACAGTAGCAATTTGAGATTTGCAATTTGCCAGTACCAAGCATATATATATATATATATATATATATATATATATATATATATATATATATATATTTTTTTTTTTTTTTTTTTTTTGGGGTGGGATGAAAGAAATCCAGTCTATGATAGGCTCGATTGCTGTAATTATTGAAGTTGGTGGGAATGGATATAAATTGGATTAGACCAAGTAGATTTATTATATTGTTTGAGGAGTTGGAATTAACCAGTCAATGTTCAGGTCGCCTAGTCTAATAGTGTCATATGAGAAATTAGTAGCAACCCAGTAGAAACAAAAAATTTAGCAGTGTCAATATTGTTTCCAGAAGGTAGGTATATATATCTATAATGCATTGGCTGTTGTAAGTTTAAGTGTAGCAATAACAATTTCTTCATTTTTGAGTGGAGGGGGCTGCTTGGATATAAGAACAGTTCTAGCATTTCTAGGTTGCTTTGTTTATTCTAAATATATTATAGCCTAATGGAAGGATTTCCTCATTTTCATATCTTGCTTTAGCCAGGTTTCTGTAGCTATGATTATAAAAGGTGACACCTGTGCTATCTGTGCATGGCATTCTGAGATTGCATTATGTGTAACTACAAAGTTTTCAACTGTACAGGTATAAGGGTGAAGTGTTTGCTGGTTTATTAGATGTAGGGTTCTACTAATGAAAGGCGGTAGTATAGCTGTTTTGTAGCAGGGTTTTCTTACGTCTCACAATGTAGATATCGTAGGAAATTGTAGAAGAGGCATAAAAATAAGTTAAGATGTAGGCTTGATTTTTAAAGTTTTGAGGTTTGGGTGTGTCGAATCATTTTGTAAAGGTGGGATTAAATAAGATAACGGTAATAAAGAAAGGGAGGTATATGGCATTACATGTTACTGTGTGGGTGCCAGAAAAAGATAAGTCGATTGGTTTGGAGTAGACACTGTAATGCTGTGGAAAGAGTCAGTGTGTAAGGTGGAGGAGTAGAAACTGAAAGTAATGCATATTAGATTTTTTAAACTGAAAGGAGTAAATGGAGCAAGAGTTTACAGAGTATCTTTTATTAAGCAGAAAAGGTGGGGAGTTATTGCGGTAAGCAAAGCAAGAGTGCATATGTTCTTTCCTCTAAATCTCTATAAAACAAAGTTCTCCAAGATTGTTAGGTTAACAGTTAAATCTTATACTTGTATGTATACATGTAAGAAATAGCATTCTCAGCTTCAGGATGTTTCTAATAAAATTACTTCTATTTAAAATGTCTTTAGTTATGACTTCCTATACTGTTATTTTTCTTCTATCATTATAGCAAAACTGTGTGAATTGGCAAACTGTATTATTTAGAATTACTGCTGAATAAATATGCAGGTATTACAGGCTGATATTTATAACTAATTTGAACAAATATTGTATTTGAACCTGATCTCAGGTACAAAACTACCTTTTTAAGGAAAGAGCTGTCTGCAAATGGCACTGATATTTCAATACATCTAAACATTAACAGATATAGTTGCAACCTCTCCCTCATTTTCTGCAGTTGTATATATGAATCTTAAAGTGCCGGGTCCTTTTTTCCTTGTTAAACAAGAAAAAAGTGGTCAACCACAGCTTAAAACTGGAGTAATGAACAGATTCTTATTACAGCAGTTGCTTACTTATAGTTTATTTTGTGATATTTTTCTTAGATGATTACACCATATAAAAATAAGTTATGTTGAGGGAAAAAAACATGAAAGTATAGTTAGATGAATGCTCAGATGATCTTTGATGTGCTCTTAAGTTTGACTGTTATCGATTCCTTGAACTTTGGAGCATATACAGTAATTACTTAAACTGGAATGCAAACTATCATATCAGTTTATCTTTTAAGAAAACACTAAAATATCCTTTATAAATAAAGTTATGCATTTCAGATAATAGATTATCTGCTTCACTATGTGTAATGGAATTACTACTACTAAAACTACTAATAATAATAGTAGTAGAATGATTTTCCGGAATGTACTCACACTCTTACCTCAAGGAAGCCAGACTTAATTACTGAGAAATTGTACATAGAAGGTTTCTTTTCAACCATAACATCAAAATAAAAGTAAGTTAGATTACCATATGATGGTATGAGTAATGCTCAAGGAGTTTTACACCTCCTTTTCCAAATTGCTGTTACGGATCTTGCATCTTGGACAGGATGAGCGAGGCAAAACTCTCTCTCTGAGGAATCACTTAGCTGCACACTCTAGTCTATAAGAAGCAGGCTACTGGTTGAGGTTTGAAAGTAGAAGCTGTCAAGCCTTCTGAGTACGTATGAAGACCTAATTAGCCTGTGTGGTAAATGTAATTTGGTATGGTTTCTTACTTCCGAAGAAACATGCATTTAGGAAATAGATGTGTTCTGTCTGATAATTTATGTTACAAGACTTAAATATATTATAAATTTATTTCAGATATTCCAGCACTTAAATAAACTAAACAAAACAATGGCATGATGCAATTAGCAACTTGATGTCCATCTAGTTATTAAAATTACTTGCTGACTTGGGACGTTATTTAATGATATGACAACTGAAGTGGGCACACAGGAATAGTAAATGAATCTCCATGTTATTGTTCCCCTATGGTATTGTTCTTTTGAATACAAATGAACATGCATGCTTATGTTAGATATCTGGATAACTATGTTACCATGTCTACAGATTTGGAGATAGGGACTATATTATAAATTGCAAGCAACTTGTACAGTTTCTGCAACTGAGAGAGGAAGACTTATGATTCAGATCTCTCAAGACTAAAATAAAGAGCCTCATGATGCTCTGGGAAAACGTTGTTATACTGTATACATGTAAAGTATCCTTAACAGACTGTATGGTCCTAAGCAATGTCTATGCACCATATTTTGTGCAGAACACAGAAATTATTACAAAACTGTTTTCATTAGAAGAGGCAAAATTAACCATCCACCTGTTAAAATAACAAAGCTTATGGTCTGAATAGATTTTCTTCTGAATTTTACAAGAAATTCTTAACGTTCTTTTAAAAATTCTGTTGAAAGTATTAAGTTGCATGAGAATGTAATGACCACTAAAACCTTCGCCCCCTCAAGCTATCCCATCGACAACACTCTCATGAACATTGATTTGGTAGTTAGGGACCTAGGAACCTATGTGGAAAACAAACTGTCCTTTGATCATCATGTAGCCACTATTGTAAGGACATTTTTTTCCGTTGCACAGATTTTTAGCAAAGGCCTAAAGTCTAGGTCAAGGCTTGTGATCACTCCACTACATTCTGTAAATATCAGGCTGCTTGTTGAGAATAATGCCTTTCACTATGTACCTGTTCAAACATTTAATACAACTTGAATGACAACAGGGACTTCTCATCAAGAAAATCAAGGATATAAATGATAAAAACGACACTGACCATCTCAAGGTCTTATTCGTCTTCTCAGTATAATACAAGCTACTAGGGATGATCTCTGTCTTGGATACAGAGCCTCAACATACCCTAACCTCAATGATCTACTGTACATCCACAAGTATAATGGTAGAATGAACACCTGCCCAAGAGTTCTTAATCTCTTCTGCAACACAGTAGAACATGACGGAGGGGATAAATATGTATCACAGAGAATGCCACTTCTATGAAATCGTCTTTCTTTATACATAAGCAAATTACTTCCTTTACTCTGTTCAAACATAATCTGTATGAATGGATGGGAAACCACAGATTCACCCCTGATTTAACACCATTGTCCCTTATGGATAAGAGTAATATGTCAATATTCTACCCAGCTCTGGGTTGTTTCTACTTAAATTACAACGACTAAAAACTTCATGGGAATGCAGGACTAAACTTTTAAAGATCTTCATGTATCAATAACCTAGTAAGTACCTATGAACTTATGAATCTTCAGATCTATATATCAATCAGTCAAAAATTATACTTATTCCAAAACGCAACTCATTTTTTAAAGTTTACTTTTTTATAACTCTCCACTGTACTACTCTGTGTATGTATGTGTGCATATATATGTGAGTGTGTGTGTGTGTGTGTGTGTGTGTGTGTGTGTGTGTGTGTGTGTGTGTGTGTGTGTGTGTGTGTGTGTGTGTGTGTGTGTGTGTGTGTGTGTGTAAGGGGTAGATTAGGAGATAGATTTCTTGCATATGTGTGTGTATATGCAGAGGAAATCTCCAGGCTGTTTTGTGTAGTGGCAGTGTTACTTCAGCTTTTTTTTAAGTTAAGAGGCAGATTATAGTTAGGGAGAGTGGGAGGATTACAGTTAGATTTGACATGCATTACTAAGGTGGTGCAGGAGAGCTCCTTAGTAATGTAAGATAGTCTTAACCCTTCCCCTGCCCCTAGCCCTAACATGCCTATTAATTTAAAAAAAAGCTCTTCCTATGGCACTAACACTATTCAGACAAAATTAAGCAGAATATGGTCGGGTTATGGGTGGTGCATCAGAAAAGTTAATTTATTTCTTTTTTCAGTTTACTAAGTGTCATTTTGGTTCTTGTACGATATAATAAATGTTTGACATATCATGGTGCATGTTTTGGATGTGGACTATGGTTGTACTAAGTGTTAAGTTGAAAGACAGCTATATTCAGATTCTACACACTCATTAAGAATGTCAAATTCAGTGAAAACTGTTTTCATTCTTCTATATGGTCATCTTTTGATGCAGCTTTACAAGAGGTTTCAATATTGTGGATTATTTGGAAAATGTTATTAAATATGTTATTTTAATAATTTTTACTGTTACACAGATCATGGCCATATATAACATATCTTATTCCAACAAAAAGCTTCACATTTTCTAAATCTCTCTACAATGTGCAATGCATGTCATGCAGAATCAGTCAATCTAGTCTATATTTTCTGGGACTGTACTAATTTTTTGTAATCCAGAAAGCATGAGTCAGGTCAGGTACCCCAGTTGTGACCCAGAAGGGACTGGACTAACAAGAAACAGAATACGAAGGATTATTTTAGATAAAATCACTTTAGCTAGCAGCTCCAGGAGACTTTCTTTGATACCCTCCCTGTGGGAGGAATAAAGACACCTTGTTGAAGTTTCAAATAGTTTATTCAGTTAAGTAGGTAGATGGGTGAGTGTTCTTGTTCGAATGAGCTGCATTATGATGAGTAAGTTGTGAATAAGAATAAACTGAGTAATGCTTTGGACTACCAGAGATGTATACTGACAGCAGACAAGACCACTAGTAATGGGTTTCAAGACTGCAGGATGCTTATATGGATGCATGAGCATAATGTGAACAGGTACTGAAGAGCAGAGCATGCGGAGTAGCATAGAACAAAGACATGACAGGATACTGTCCTACTCTGAGGTGTTAAGGGCTTAGCCACTTAGAGAGTAGAACACAGCATGAGGAGAGGGTATTGCCCTGTTGTTTGTGGAGGTGAGTGGCTAACACTGATAGAAAAGCACGAGTAGGACAGGGTATTAACCAGCTACGGATGGGAGTTACACTGTATCATATCCACACAGACTGTAAGATATGTTATAGGGGAAATAAGACCTCTTGTACATAGGTCACAACATCTGCTGTCAATGTAATGCTGCAGAAATGTAGTAACATTTCCATTGCTGCTGTTGGTATAGCACAGGGTGTGAATGGTGACACCACATTAGCAGACAGGTATGGTGCCACCACATGGAAGGAGAGGAGACATAGCTGTCTGCCAAGGAGAGTCATGCATACACACATACTAATAAACATGGTTGAGTATCCAGCATAACAGGTCAGCACATGCTTGATGTCAGAAGGTCACCTGTGGCTGGCAATTATGGCACCATGTACATGACACAGTCTGAAGACATAGTGGCACTGTCAGCAGTGCAGTCACTGGAGAAGATATGCACATCTTCCAATAATGAGATGATGGTAGAGTAGAAGCTGAACATGTGGTACCATCTGTTTTTAGTACCAGATCTCCTGTCCATGTTAGCCCCACCAAAGGTACACAGAAGTTACTGCCACCTCCAAGGTGTGTGCACTTACTGTAGGACACAGTCTGTAGGTAGCTGACACTACCATGAGGTTGGGTTGGGAGGGTGGCCTAATGGTTAAGGTGTTTGCCTTACAAACACAAGGTGCAGGGTTTGAGTCTCACAAGGAATAATTGGCTAGGCTTACAATGGCTCACCAGGGCAGTTAGCCTAGTACTAACCTATGAACCTATGAACCTATGACTCCAGGTCATTTCCTGATCTGGATGCAATGTTTGATACCAGTTGGTGGATGTGCAGGTCAGTTATCCAGGCACAGATTGCCATTACACACATGAACGTAGAGATTGTGAGTGTTCATCATGCCTGCATGACAAAGCACAACTGCTTCAGGGACTGGAGAATGATTTATATTATATGCAGAGCTACATGGCATATAGGAACCTGGAGCAAACACACTTGCTGAGGACAATGTTGGCTCATTTTGCATCAATTGGTACATCCATGAAGATACTGGCAAAAAAGCACCATGGCCATGCATGGCTCTAGATGGGCAAGGAATGATCACAAGCCAAACTAACAGAAATGGTACACCCTGTTCCAGCAACTGTATAACTTATCACTGTCACTGTAGGCCATAGCTACTCCCAGCCCAGGTCTGGGCACTTGTATATTTGTGGCTGACACTCATCTGACTATTCTTATAGGTTCATATATAAGCATTAGGCCAGCTGCCCTTGAGGGACATTTTAAGCCTAGTCAGTTTGCCTTTTTGTGCTTGAATTTACCTGTCCCATTTAGTTATATATTTCCCTTACCCATCCCATGGTCAACAATTATATAATATTCCTAATGAGTATAACTGGGATCATATCATAGATAAATGGAGGGGATACATGCATAGGATAAAACACTTAGGATGCACTGCTGTCCATTAGTAGTGCAGGGGGTAGTCCTGGTGTACATTTTCTATTTTCCATCCATAGATCCAAGTTGTGCTTGAATATTAACAGAGATGAGCTATGTTTTATGTGGGTGGGAATTCTATTCCAGAGTAGCAGTATCCTCTGTGAGATATACCTGCCCCTCCAAACCGTTCTGTTGATGTTGCAGAAGAGGGTTAGATCCCTAGACTGAGTGTTTCTGATGCCATTTGACTTGCTGATGTGGAGTAAATCCATCAGTAATGGGTCAGAGGCTGCCTCATAGGGCAGACACAGGTCACATCTTAACAGTCTGTAGGATACTGAGTATAGTGACAATGCTTTGAGTCAGTCCATGTAGGACATGCTCTTTAAGCCTTGTATTCTTTTAGTAAGTTATCTCTGTGAGTGTTTCAGTTGTTGCATGTGTCTGGAGAGATACATGCCAAAAGGGGGGGCATTATATTCAATGACCGACCTTATGAGGGCTGAGTAAAGGGGAACAATGGCATCTCTAGACCAAGACACAATCCCTTTGTTTATAAGCTGTGCAATATAGAAGGATTTTCTTATGTATGCAGGTCAAATGTTAGGTCACTGTCTACATAAGTCCCCAAATCCTGAACAACTGGGTTAACTCTTGGTGGCATATTACCAGTGTTGTAGTTCCCTGGGGATGGGTAGATGACTTCACAAACTATATAATAATGTATTTTTGGGGATTTAGTTTTGATCTATGATTTTGGGACCAGATATTTATTTAGGAGGAACCTTCTTGCAGGATGCCTAAGCCATTTGAAAATTCAATGACTGCTCCTAACTTACAATCATCTGCAAACTTAATCAGCCAGAGCCATTTGATAATGACTCTTACTTGAGAAAAGTAGATGCCAAACAAAACAGGTCCCAGCACAGAACCCTGGGAGACTCCACTGGTATCCTTGTGGAGGTAAGTCCCCCTGTTTTGATTATCTGGGTCCTATCAGCAAGTCGGTTGGCAATCCATTGGGTTACATGGGGTTTATTCCTAGTCTGTTTAGATTTTTTATTATGTATTAGTGGGGAACTGTTTCAAAAGCTTTGGCCAGGTAATACAGATATTTCCCAGCCCATGCCCTCATTGTCCATGTAAAACCTCAAATAAAGAGAAACCTGCGAGCTTATTAACTTCTCTGTATGCAAGAAGCAGTTGGAAAAGATATAACTCAGTGTCCCTTTTACGCTGTTGAAACACTTGAAACTTTGATTTTAATACTAATACTAGAGCTTTACAGAAATGTGCTGATTTGAGACTTATAAGGGGTTATGTATCTGTGCATGACATCATAGATTTCCTAGACATCTCCTCAGGTCTGCCCCAAGGAGGGTGATAAACACCTGCTGGAATCCAACATAGGTGGAAGTCACAAGCCAAGCATGTTTCACCATTCAGATTTTGGTCTAGGCAGGAAAACTAACCTGTGTCATACAACAACAGAAGGAATGCTGAATATTAGATAAAAAGAAAGCCGAGCTCAACATTTGAGCATTCTGATTTTTTAAAAGAAATGTATATTTATGTCTTTATGATTGAAATGTGGACCATTATTCCTGTCAGAAAATGAAGCTCTCCTGAGATCAGTCTTGATTAACACATAAGGTGGGATGGTTTGCTTCATTAGCTGTAACAAAGGTGTAGTGAAGAAGTGAATAAGCTCATACACGCACAGCCACAAGCTACATTGGGCTGTGAGCATGAACAGGCAATCCCTTCGCACTTTGTTAACCTGATTAGACCACTGGACTTCCCTTTTCAGAAGCATCACAGAAGCCCTGCCTCATTAACTGACTTTCTGAGAGTCACAAGGATTGCAAAAGAAAAGTAAAGTAATTAGATGCCAGGATGAAACTCATTAACAACTCGCAACCTTAATTAATCCTCTGATTAAACTCCTACAAATTGTGTGAGACTTTATCACAACCACAAGGTGTCCAAGGAGCTGCAATGCCAATAGGATGATTTCTAATTTGTGCAGCAGACAGGGTGAAACACAGCAGTCAAAATATTTGTTTTAGTGCAAGTTAATTCCATACTGGGAGATAGGCATGCTTGTTGACGTTTGGGTAGAACATGAGGAGGATTACTAACCACTATATAAGGAAGGTTTCAGTTTACAGCAAGACTAGGTGAATTTGTAAAGGAGAAAACAAATCCTTGTGGCTTTGGTATTACATTGTTATGTTGTCTGTATTGATTTTATAATGTATGCTCACCTAGTGTACAGTGATTTGGGTAGACAAGCCTTACATTTTCTCACATTAATGTATTTACCCATATGTTTCTTAGGAAATAATAAAATAAACTTGACCAAAGGTTATGTTAAAGAAATATCAGCTACTCTTTATATAACATGTTTTCTCTTTTTTCCAAATTCCACTGCTCTCTCTAAAGAGATACCTGAATAAAAGAGAACTGATAGTACCACATTGAGTATTATATAGTGTAACAGGACTGCTGCTGTATACACATGGTAGTTACTTTTTATTTGCATGTCAGTGCAAGACCCAGATGAATTCACCATTACTGACTGATTCCTATTTAATAGCTAATGTAGGAGGCACTATGTGTACGCAACATGCCATATGAATTTCTATATATGTCCTCTTCTCCCAAATATCTAACCCTCTGTCTAGGACTCACCTGGAAGGAGATAGAGTAAGATTCTGTTTTGCAGATGATCTGCTTGTTTTGGTCAGCAACCCAGAAAAGCTCATGAATGGTGTACTGAAAGTGATTGACACATAACAGGCAGCATTCTAATTACAAAGTCAATAGCAAGCCAGTATTCAACCTATCACAAGGGGGACTAACAAGTTAGTAAATCAAGACAGAGGGCTGGAACGCATGTTCAAGGGATTTAAGAACTATGGCTTGTGGATTTCAGAAGTGCTCAGACTGCTGATTGGAGAGCAACTTAAAAAGGTAAAGTGGCAGGCTGGTTAGAGCTATCTAACTGGGGGAGGGTTAACATCTTGAAAATGAATGCACTTCAATGTCTGTTATACACTTTTCATATCCTCCTGTTTTATTAGATTGTAATTGATTTCAATCAATGAAGAATTAAGCAACTGTTATGTAATTTTTTCTAGGGACTTATTTACCAGAATCAATATGGTACTTTAACATTACCCTAAAAAATGAGATGGGCTTTTAAGTTTTGAGGTTCATAGGTTATTACAGGGAAGCTAATTGGCTGGATCATTAGTAGGCCATTCACCGCAGTTCCTACAACTTGCTACCCCTTTCCATAAGGGATTGTAGGGCCAAATGTGGTGTGTATCTACAATTACCCATCCATTTGTCTAGGTTGTGTTTGAGGAGGGTTAGGTAGCTACTTTAATATAAAAGATCAGTCTTTTACAAAGGAGAGGAATTCTTTAGGACAGGTATCTGTATGTAGGTTCTGTTTATGTTGTGATGGAAGGTCATGTCACTTGTGCATGTATTCATGGTGTTACAAGTTTTGAAAACGTACTAGGCAGACTTCACTCAGTGGAGTCAGTATAAGGCTGAAAAGAAATGTAGAGATTTAAGGCATTATGTGTACTGTTTGGAACTTAGGCCCTTGATATTGTTAGTGAGGAACTGTTGTTTTTTTTTTTTTTTTTAAGTTGGATCTTGTGTTTTTGGCAGGAACATGTCGATGGGAGCATTATATGATATTAAGTTGCTAACAAGGGAGGAGTAGGGAGAGATGATAGATAGTATCCTTGGACCTAGAAGTTATACCTTTGGTAATCAGCTGGGCTAGTTAGAAGGACTTTTAATGAGGGTAGATATGTGACAGTCAAGGTAGAGTTCATTATCTACAAACGTGCCTAGGTCCTTAACACCTGTGATGATTCTGAACAGAGTTTATGTGGTAGGTGTATATGGGCTGTCATGTTTGCCAAAGGAAATGATGCTACACTTTTTGGCATTTAGCTTCAGAGCCTGATCCTGGCACCATTTGTTTATAAGTGTTAATGTCTCATGTAGGATCTGGGAGTCCTGTGAAGAGATGACGATAGTTCCAAGTTTACAGTCATCTACAAACTTGGTCAGCTGTAGACCCTTGACATCAGCTTTTACATCACAGAAGTAAAATCATACAGGAGTAGCTCCAGTACCAAGCCCTGGGGATCTCACTAGAAATGAGCCTGTTAAAGCAGCATGCGCTCACAGTCCTAATCTGTTGAGGTCTGTCTGTGGGCTGGTTTGCTATTCAGTGGAATACATAAAGGTTTATATTTAGTTTCAGTAGTTAATCTGTAATGACCACTATCAAAGACCTCAGCCAGGTTAAGGTAAACTGTGTGTGTAGCAACTTCCCCACAACTAATGCCTCAATAAGCTTTTCAAAAAAGTCTGCTTGGTTAAATAAGCAGAATCTTTCCTTCACAAGCTTTAACTGGTTTGGGTTGATGGATTTAAGCTACCTATATATTTGTTTATGAGTCTGATGGTGATGCATTCCACTACCTCATAGATAAGGCTTATACATCTCTAGCTGCCAGGATCATTAATAGGCCCACCCTTGTAGAGGAGGATGACCATATCTGTTCTTCTTGCCCACAATACAAAACTACTTGAGAGACTGAGGCTGAGCAAAATCAGAAGTGTATTGGTGCTTTATTCTGATAGGAAAGCACCCTGGCACATTATTAGGGCACATAGAGGTAATACTTTTTTGCCTCAATGTCTTTAGAACGTGCTTAGAGGTGATCTTGTGGGGATGCAGACTTAATGTCATATGGGGGTAGCTGGAGGAATGAGGGGTAGAAGTCTGAATTAAATTTATTTATTAGTATGTTCATTATGTACTCAGCAGCTAAGTGGCTGATATTGCTACATAATAACTTGGTGCAATGCTAAGTACTGTATCTAAAGTTTCTGGTATTGTTGCAAGGGGACTGTGACAGAGATAGTGATTTCAGTTCATACTTATCCTTGGTACATTTTACTTTGTGGTTAAGTTGTTTGCTTAGCTTTTTGATTTCAATTTTAGAGCATGGGACTTTAAGTTTATTCCTAAGGGTGAGGAATTTTTATTTTTTTTTCTTATAGAATGTTTATACCAGCGTTATCCTACATTCCATCACCAGGGTTTGTTCGTAAACTTGGCATTATATTTGTGTCAGACTGAGACCTATTTCTTGATATAGGCAATGAGGTGATAAAATCTCTCTGCAAATACATTGATGCTGGCTACTGAAACTTCAAGGGAAGAGAGACTCAAACTGCTTCAGATCATCAGTTACATTAGGAAGGCTTGTGTCAGAAAAAACCCTAAAGAATGTACAGTTTGTAGGTGTTTTGGGTTGGGTACTCGTGGTGAAGACCACCGAATGGTAGTTAGATCTGACCACTAATGAGGTAACTATAAGTGCAGACCATATTGACATGATATTTGTGGGGGCCAGCTTCAGTAAATTTGATCCCGATAGGAGACCGCAATATATATATATATATATATATATATATATATATATATATATATATATATGTTCATAGTTCAGTACTAAGCTAACTGCCCTTGCGAGCCATTTTAAGCCTAGCCAATTATGACTTGTGAGACTCAAACCCTGCACCTTGTGTTTGTAAGGCAAACACCTTAGCCATTAAGCCACCCTCCCAAGCTCCCAACTCTCTATCTATATATATATATATATATATATATATATATATATATATATATATATATATATATATATATATATATATATATATATATATATATATATATATATATATATATATATATATATATATATATATATATATATATATATATATATATATATATATATATATATATATATATATATATATATATATATATATATATATTTTTTTTTTTTTTCTAGATATGTCTTGTGGATTGTACGCTTCATAGAA